>NW_021167416.1:0-45013 GCF_003724135.2 Verticillium nonalfalfae | reverse complement strand
GGGGGGGCTTTCAACTAACTACACTCCCAGATCCATCCCCGTCCACACGACATCCTTGGCGCGCTGCAGAAAGTCTGACACGCCCGCCTCATTGTGCCATGCGTCGTTATACGCAGCACTCACGCACAAGCGTCCCCTGAAAGAACCCAGGAATATGCCCAGCCCTGTTCCGAGCTCCTCGCCGGTGACCCAGGCATCGAGCACGTCAAAGGCGCCCGTCCTGGGCGATACAATCGTGTCGACGCGGCCCATGCTGGAAATGGACACGGACGGGTGGCTGTTGGGTGCGGGTACCGGCAGCGGCCGAGGTGCCAGGGGCAGCTCTGGCGTTCCCATGGCCCAGAGGTCCGGCACCAACGCGGCATGTTCGCTGTCGTTGCGAACCTCATTATAAAATTCACTCATGTGACGCACGATGGAATGGAACTCTTCTTTGCGCGTCGCGGCATCGGCTTTGCCGGGCGTGATATCCATATCAACAACGAGGCTCTGGCCCGAAACAGAGTGATACAGAGCTGCAGGGTGCTTGCTGGTGCCAAACGGCTCAGCGCAGCCGGCGCGCTCGTTGCGGAGGATGTAGTTGATGTATCGGACGCGCCTCGGCGCCTCAGACACGGGCTGCAGGTCACGATCGACCACGGCCGCAGCAGCGTGGAAGACGTGCGTGGGTGTGACACTGGCGGCTTTGCAAGCCGCCAAGAGGCCAGCTGTCTCGCCGACAGACAGCGTCAGGGCGGTTCTCTTGTGCACGCCAGGGACCTGAGCTCCCTCTCTGAAGGGCAAAGCGAGCATCTCGACGCTGGTATCTGCGCGAACCTGGGCCTTTTGCGCAGTGACCGTCTGGAGTCGCTCTTTCTGGGCCTCCGACAGTTGCGCGGGGACAGCGGCGGCGATGCGGTAAGGGGGACTCAGGTTGGCGGCTTCGGAGCCATCCAAGGCGGGCGTTCGGTAGGTCGCACCCTGTGCGTAGGCCTCAGATGCGTGGCCCACCAGATTGTTCAGCATCATGAGTGTGCCGATGCCGTCAATGATATCGTGGGGGGATCGAAAGACGAGGTCGTAGCGGACGGTCTGCTCTTGCGCCTCGCGTGGCCCAATCACGAACAGAGTCGGTAGCTGAGGCGCCGGAGGGTCAGAATTGGCCCATTCGAGACCAGTCTGTCCGTTGGATACGGTCACAAAGGTCTGCTGGAGCCATCGATTTCGGTCCTGCTCATCAGCGCACCCGCGATACGTCTTGGTCCACTTGCCCTGATCGTCCCTGGTGACCTGCGAAGCTAACGTTGGGTGGTGGTATCGCAAGGCAAGCCAACCCTTCTGCAGCGCGTGCCTCACACCTTCACCGGCAGCAGCCGGGTCCTCGCTGGCGGCAATATCGACTGACAGGGACAGGAATCCCGTGATGCCAAAGAACAGACGGCCGCTGCCCTCGTACAAAACGGCCATGGTCGAGTAAAACTCCTCAATCTCGTCAATGCCGCGCTGCCAGATGCCCGGCGAGGCCTGGCGCCACGTGAGGGACTCGTACGAGGTCATTTTAATGGTGATGAGCTGCTGTTGAAACGTGCGTCAGCCAGGTCGCTATAAATAAAGGTCATGAGTCTCGAGGGAGACGCCCAGCCGCCTTCCTCTTACGGCAACTCCGCTCTCCTGCACGAGGTGTCGGTGATTCTCCGGCTACTCGAAATCTTGGATGTTCTCCGCGATCATGACAGCGTATGCGGACCGATGAACCGGCCCAAGACTTTGGCGGAGGGACGATCCTCGAAACTGTGACATCGGAACCATCCTGGCGGGCTGGCCAGCGACCCCGCAGAGACAGTTCAGACCAACCGTTGATTCGCCAGTAGAGCCGATGTTGAGCCACGGATGTAGCGTGCAAAACTCCGTAAAGGCCGCCCTGGTCTCGATTTGACCTCTTTGGGCGTCTTGGGCGAGTTAGATTGGGCGGCGGCATGGAGAAGCCTCGGAGAATCAGGCCCTGCTGAGCGAGCATCGTCACCTTTCAGACATGTTCACGATTTGTAAGTGAAATATCTGAGAGGGACGTAACAATGTCCTGGAAAGTATAAATCGGCCTTTTGTTTCCATATTTGCAGGCTCTCCGTCAAGACCAAACTCATCTGGACAAGCATCATCACCTCGTACTTCATCTTTCACAATGGCCTCCCGCTACCCCCCTCCCCCGGTCTACAAGAAGACCGAAAAGAAGCCTACTCATCAAATCGCAACAAGCAGCCTCCCCGTAGGAGCTGCTGCTATTTCTGGCTTCGGCTTCGCCTTGCCAGTCACTGCTCCCAGCGCATCCAAGCCGCAGCAAGTCGAACCTGCAGCACGAGAACAACCGCGTCCGTCTTTTGAGTCTGCAAACACCATTGACAGACATAAAGAAGAGCTTCAACCACAGACGGCCAAGAAATGTGAGATGGTGTCTCGACAGTTTCGTCAAACATTGCTGACTGATGGAAATAGCAAAGTGGTATCGCCTCAGATGATGCGTCATGGTTCCGGACAGCACATGTTGGTGGGTAAGGAGCGGTGCAGATCAGCGCTGTATTGGTTCGGCCCTTGTTGCTCTTGAATTAGTCGTTTATGAACCGGTGGCATAATGAAAACTGCCTATGAATCCCATTTTTCTGTCGAATATCAGAGAGACGTCCTCGGTGATTGTGAACATGCCTCTAGGACCGGCCGTATCTCCAGCTCCCGTCATTACACAGGCATTTGAACGCTCGGCGAATACATGGACACTACCGCACAACTTGGCTTTGAATTCTCTGCTGCTTAGTTTGCTGCTCAAGCAATTAGCTTCGCTCAGGGTGCGTCCCATCTGCTGGCCCCGTGACACACGCTCCTGCCGTGACCACTTCCACACCCCTCGCATTGTTCTTTCCTCGCCACCAACAGACATCCACCCTACACGTTATCCCATCCAGTCTACCTGACGCCATAAGCCATCACCCCCCCGATGGGAGACGCGATGACTACAAACGAAGCGATTCGCTGGACGCGACCTGCAGGACCTCCTTTGGGCGTAGCTCCATGCAAGCTGCACCACCGGCCGGTCAGGGAACAAGAAACGTGAGCATCACCCGTGTTTCCCATTCAGGTCTTGACTGGGCTTCTGAATCTTTCATCCAGCCGTCTTCGACAAAAGCCGTCTTCGAGTACAATTCGATAACTTTACCGCACACAACCACTGCTAGTCATGGCCTTGGACATTATGCGCATCTACGCAACACTCGCCGTCGACATCTTGACCCAACGATGGACAATCCTCGCTGCCATTGTTGTCCTAGCTCTAGCTCTTTGGCCGAGCAGACGCGGACCGCCCCGCATCCCCGAGCGCGTCCCATTCGTTTCCAACGCCATCGCCTTCATGACTGATCCCGCGGGCTTCCTCGACCGCGTCTCGCTATTTCTCAATCGCACGTCAACGAGCGTCGCCACCTTCTTTATCGGTCCAGTACCCATCACCCTCGTGCGTGGGCCCGCTGCTGTGCAGCCTCTCTTCCGCAACGCCGACGTGCTGTCGCCGGACAAATTTCTCCTTCAGATATTCGAGCACGTCATGGGAATGACAAAGAATGATATTGCCATCTATAACAGAGACGGATCAGCTCGCGGGAGCACGCCGAAGAAAGGTTGGGAAGACTTTCCTGCTGAGCAGAGGGTCTGGCACCGACAAACTCAGGTTGTTCACTCTCTGCTCGGGCAAACAACACCCGCAATCGGTTTGATGCGATGGTATGGAAAATTCTTCGACCAAGGAATCGAAAAGGCGATACCTACAATCGGTCGCTGGGAAAGCGCTCGTCTCATCGACTTTATCAAGCGCGAAATGGCCTTGGCAGCCACTAGAGCAGTGACCGGCACGGAAATTGTCGAGACGAACCCAGACCTGGTGGAAAGGTTTTGGACTTTCGACAGCGTGGCACTCAGCCTCATGTACGGGACACCCGCTTGGTGGGATCCGCGACCTGCCCGGGTCAGAGACGAGATCAACGGCCTCCTCAAGCAGCATCTTCAACGCGCTCTCGCCAAGACGAAGCTCGACGGCTCCAAGATTGTACGTCCCGATGGCAGCGTCGAAGACCCTGACTGGGAACCGGCCATGGGCAGCCGATACCACCGCGCTGTCACGGCTTTTGGCCAGTCAGCGGGTTTTTCCGAACAAGGTCTTGCAGCCAACACGCTGTTGGTGCTGTTTGGTCTCAACTCGAATTCAATTCCCATCACCATTTGGGCCATCTTTGAGCTCGTGAAAGATCCAGAGCTCTTCGAAGCCGCGCGGAAGGAGGCAGATTCAGTAATCGTCAAGGACAATGACGGGAAGAAGTATATTGACATACTCAAGCTCGCCAAGTTGCCGCTCCTCCAGGCCATCTATCTCGAATGCATGCGCCTCCATGTACTCATTAGCATTACGCGTGAAGTCGTCCAAAAGACAACAATCTGCGGTTATGAGCTCCCACGCGGGCGCATGGTGCAGGCGCCCACAAGCCTCGCGGGGCTGGACGATCGTGTTTGGGCACGCGACGGACACCCTGCGACCGAATTCTGGCCGGGGCGTCATATTAAAACCAGTGACCAGGGACATGAGGAGTTTATGTTCACTGCCAAGTCAAGCGAGTTCTTCCCCTACGGTAGGTGTCTGTCCGCTTGCGATTGTTTGTGTGCCACGCTGATAGCCTAGGTGGCGGCGTTTCCATGTGTGCCGGTCGACACTTTGCCAAGCAGGAAATCATGTTCACGATCGCTCTGCTCGTCAGCCGCTTCGACATTGAATTCACCGAATGGACGCATCTGGACGGGTCCCCCTCGGACAGGGAAGCGCTAGGAGATCCAAGCTACGTCGGTGCCGCCAGCGTTCCACCGGACCGTGATATGAAAGTGCTGTGGCGAAGAATCTGGTGACCTAGATTATCACACACTCAACCTTTCTGGGTGTCCCTCTGGTAACTGTGCGATCAACCCGACGAGTACTGGCTGGAGAGCCCTACCAATCGCAGGGTTCGCGTTGCGAATACGCGCCCTGAGCTCAGCGATTTTTGCTTCGAGTTCAGCCGTCTCGTCGTCCTCATCGTCATCCTCGTCATCTTCGTTTGCCTCACCCAAGGCCTCCCGCTCCAGCCCATCTCCAAACGCCGCAGCAAAGGCATCCGCCATACCTGGATCCTTGATCGCAAACACGCATTCCTCGATGCCTTTCCACGTTTCCACAACCCTTTTACCCTTGGAGACGATTTGAGGCAACAATACCTTGCGCCATGCTGCAGCCACCTCGCCCACTGGATTCCCATATGCACCGCAGCCCCATGCGCCGAGGACAATCTTCTCGACGCCCTTGTCCTGGCAAATGCGCATGACCATTCGCATCTTTGACACTGCCAGTTCCCGGTCCTTGACATTGACGTATCGTCCCCAGCCCTTTTCGTCGTCACGCTCAACTTCGGGGTTCCGTAGCATGGCTGCCGTGATGCAGTCTACGAACCAGCGGTTGCGCTTCTCGAGCACTACATCACCGCCGTCGGCATCCCGAAACACCATGACATCAGGTGTATAGATGGCCCCAAGTTCGGGCAGCCGGTAGTACTCGTCTTTTAGCGATGGCAACAGTGTGGTGCGCATGCACAGCGACTCCTCCTGGCTGCTGGCGCCGTTCAAGAACCCACCGCCAGGGTGTAGCGGAGAAGCCATGTTGAGGACCGCCACGCGAACAGAGGCATCTGCGTCGACAAGGGCCCGGGCAGCTTTGAGCGTATCCGCGGATCGGAGTTTGAGACGAAGAGCATGGGGCTCCTGGTTGCTCGTCCTCGGTGGTGGATTGACGATGAGCTCTGCCGCGTCTAGCCCGCGACGCGCGCGGGGATGTGTCGGCAGTAGGCCGGGTACCACTTGATTAATCGTCGCCTTGGCCTTTTTCGCCCGAGCTGCGCGGCGAAATGAGGCCGGCGGCTGGCCGATTGATGGCTGTGTGCGGCCCATGGTGTTGGTGTTGTTGATGAGAGGTAGGATATTGGTTTACGTTGTGTTACGATGAGTCATGGCCCAAACACCTTGATGGTTGCATCAACATCAGCTGAGAGCCAAGCGACTATGCGCGATAAGCCTGGTATCACCTACACCTGAAAACTCATCGTAATCCAAGTACTTAATACTTTGAAAAATACGTTGCAAAACCCGCCAATCATGAAAGTCGACAGACTAGGCTCTGCTCCAGGTTGCACCGGGAAAGCTGATCCATCGACAACAAGGAGATTGCGAACACATCTGACCCGGAACTTTGAGTAGAGAACAGCCATGGGATCACTGTTTGGTCCGATTTCACAACTCACAGATGCGTGGTGAGAGTGAGTCTGGCTACGAATATATCTTTTCTGCTTGTCTTTGGTATGTTCGACGCCCGCAGCACAGAGACGCAGTTCTCAGATTGTCGAACAAGGGACGGACATATTTGACCCTCCACCATTGAATCCAGGTCAACATCGTCGCCTTCTAAATCAAAAAGTTAAAAAATCGAGTTGGATATCAGGCACATCCCTGAGGTCGTCTGCTGAGGTCGTCTGGTCTGAGCGTAACGGTGCCATTGGTATTTCGTGAGTGAAGCTGTTTTTAACTTCACTGCTCTACACAGCTCCCTATTCTTCTCACACCCCAAAACTGAAATAATCTTGGGAGGGACTCTGGCGTAGCTGCAGTGGATAGCGCAAGGCAAATACATTCAACGACCCCCAATAATATCCTCCGATGCCTTCTCACTCAACATGTAAATTCCAAGGACCGGGAACGCTCCAGGAGACCTCGGAAACGCACTGGCATCGACAACCCGCAGACTGGACACACCACGTACACGGAACTTGGAGTCCAGGACGGCATTCTTGTTAGACTTGGGGCCGATGGAGCAGGTACCGATCACGTGGTGACCAAAAACATTCTCACGAATGAAGTCTTCGTCGCTATTGGCCACGGAGCAGCTTCCATCGGCACCAACAGTGCCTGAACAGGGAGGCCAGGTGATATTGTACGGAGCAAATGGCGCCTGCACACGGTTGAAAGCACGGCGACCCCAAGCAAGGAACTCCTTGATGGCGGCGATGTCCTTGGCGGCGCCTGTACCATTGAAGTGTCGGAAGTTGATCTCAGGCGTCACCGTCGGGTCGGCCGAGCGCAACTTGAGGTATCCAGCCGTGCTGTTGCCGTGGATGTGGACGCTGTGCATGCCCCAGGTCGTCGGAGGGTCGTCCCAGTTCTGTCCCGTGTTCCTAGGCCAGAAGCCACGGAACCCAAAGGATCCGGGGAAGATGGCAATGTCGCGTTCGTCGTTGGTGGTGTGGTTGGTCTTGAGAAAAGCCAATTGAGTCAGGGTGGGTTGGACATACGGTCCCTGGCCCTGGTGATAAAGCTCAAGACAGCGGTCGCCAGGAGCTCCAAAGGTGCACTGAGATCGAGGGCCGCCGGGAGCGGCGTCATAGTTGAAGGCCTGGGCACCGTGACCAATGAGGGCAATCTCGTTGTGGTCTTGCATGTTGCGACCGACGCCAGGTCGATCGGCGACGACTGAGATGTTCAGGGCCTTGAGGTCGGCAGCTGGTCCAACGCCGCTGAGGAGCAACAGTTGAGGCGATCCGAACGAGCCGCCACTGAGGATCACCTCCTTGCGAGCAAAGACCTGGCGCAACGTTTTCTTGACGCTGGGATCGTACCGGAGGTCACCCTGGAAGGCGCTCTTGCCGTCGAGGTACTCGACACCTACGGCACGAGGCAGCGAGTGTCCTCGGGCCTTGTTGAAGAGTACCTTGGTCGCATAAGAGTTGAGACGAACTTCCAGAGGAAACTGCTTCTTGCCGTGCTTGTTGATGGCGCGCACGGTATCCAGCACTCGGTTCCTCGAGCTATAGCGCGCCCAGGTAGCATTGGCATGCTGCGGGTTTCCCAGAAGACCTGTGATCTGGTCCCGGTCAGGGTTCAGGGTTTGGTTGGGGTCGGTGTTCAGGATGTTCTTCAGGTCTTCGGGATCCTGCCCTGCTTCTGCAGCCATGGCTTTTAGGACCGCAGTCGCCTGCGGCGAAGAAAGAAAAACGGTCCCGTTGCCTAGGATTGTTTCAAGGTAGCCATCGAAGCCGTGGCCCGGGGTACCGCGAGGGAGGTATTGGTTCCTTTCCAGCTTGATGAACAAGTCTCCCATATGAGCGGCGCTAATTTTGATGCATTAGCTGATTTGTTCCCAACAGACAACCAAAGACGGGTTCGGGAGCAGCTTACCCCCACGAGTCATCGCCTGTGAGATCCTTGATATAATCCCAGTCGCTGTTGGCAGGTTGTACAGTCAAGGCAGAGTTGACAATAGATGATCCTCCTAGTGTGGCACCACGGGGGTACTGGATGCCGACAATTTCTGCTCCCGGAGGCGCAGTGCTACCAGGACCAACCCAGAGGTTCCCGTTGGGAAGCCTCCAGGTAAGATGCTGGTATCTCTTCGTCAGTTCGATATCGTCGTAATGACGAACCCAGTAGGTCCACGTCATGGCAGCGGTGTCCGCAGTGTTCGTCAATGCAATGGCGTTAGTGATCTCGGAAGCACTGTCGTCGTCGCCAGCCTCAAGCAACAGTGTCTTAAAGCCAGCTCGGGCAAGATTGGCGGCCAAGGGACCGCCTCCGGGACCGGAGCCGATGACCACATAGTCGTACGTATCAACCGAGTTGGCGGTTGCCGGATTGGCAAAGATGGTGCTGGCGACAAGCAGGATGCTGCCGAGGCTACGAGGTGCCTCCATGAGGTTTATGAACCGCATGATTCGGTAGCGAGCAACTGATGCTGATGGTTACAAGAGAGATTGCTGGAAAATATCTCGGAGAGGAAGCAGTATGGAATGAGGAGTGAAAGTTGGAGACAGACAGGCGACGCACCCTTATATATTCAGCCGATGAGTGAGGTCCTGGCGTTGTTGGCAATATCGACTCTTCTCTGACCACTTCGGCGCAATGACTCTGACTTAGTTGAACCCTTGTCGCTTTGCTGCACCGCGTCTGCTGCCATGTTGGCCATGAATGTGATGATTTCCAACCGGCTGACCAAGCAAATTGATGTCGAACAGAAATCTACGTCGGAACCCAGAAGCTGAGTGCAATACAAGTGCCGCCGTGGAAGCAACCAAACTTCCATGAGATCCCTTACTTTAGATTAGCATCTAGATTAAATCAGGCTTAGCTCAGAATGGGGATCATGAGTGGACCAGGTACCCACCCCGCATCTTTAAATGTTTGTGGATCGAGGCGCCCGAAAGGGTAAAAATGTCATCCCGTCCAAATCGCATTCAAGGTCATTCTTTTCTGTCCGCTGATCGCTGTGTTGGACACCGTTTACGATCGAGAACAAACATAAATATTCGGAAGCCACGGCTTGGACCACTGTCAGATTCGGCAGCGTATGAGTAGGACAGTCGCAGGTCAAGCTGGCAAGCCCTTCTCAAAAGCCGGCCAGACTCGAGCACCCCCGCGGCGCCCCGGCCCCCCTCGCCAACGAGGTGCTGGTCGAGATCATGAGATCACCTAGCCGCTCGGCGACCGGAGGAAAGGATTACCTAGAAGCGAGTGTGCATGCCGTGGCATCCCATGATGGTCGCTTCGCAGAGGGGCCAGGGTTCGACAATGGCTGCTGGTGGTGTTTTGGTGCTCGAGAGTCGGGCGGGGGCAGCGTCTTTGGAATAGACTTCGGAGTCGAGGCTTTCTACATATAGTTAAATGTCAACGTCTGCATCCTCTGGTTTCAGACAGAAAACATGATCAGCAAAAGTTACGATCTCTGTCAAGTGCGCAAAGGTACCTGAGAAGCATGACTGGGAAGGGCGCTTGCACAACGCGCCTGTTTTGCATCTTCGCGCTTTCGGCCCACAGACCTATCCATGGCCAGAGCTGAGCAATACATACCATTGCCCACCTGTTCAAAAATGTCTTGCGACATCGTCATGGCTCCGAGAACGAGGTTGATGGTGTAGATGGCCTCGCTAACTTTGAGAGCAGCAAAAGGTAGTGACCACCTGCGGGGTTTCAGCGGGTCTGTTGGGTGGTGCCTTCCCAGTCAGAGTCTCACACACCGTTGACTACCTAGCACCTACAAAGCATCGCAACTTGTTTCGCAATGAGTACCAGACGAACCCGCAGATTGCGGATAGAGTCGAACAATATGCCACCCCGAGCCGGATCTTGCTGTCCTTGTGCTCCCTAACTATTGCTCTTGGCTCTCTGGTCACGTGCTTCCTCGTGCGATTACTGAACAACCGAAAAGCTTCCTCGGTGTTCAGTAATCGGGCCCTCAGGTCAGTAATTACACCATCAGGTCAGTAATCGGGCTGCCAGGTTGCCGACGTCAAAAATAACATTGGTCATCTGTTCAAGCCATATCTACAGCTTGTCCCCTACTATGGATGGCTCTACGCCCTCAGCGCCATACGCCCACCCGACGAAGCATGGATGAGCCGAACAACACGGTAAAAGATGTCGCCTCGCCGCCGCCGGAGTCCTGGGAGCACGACTCGCAAAACCCCTTGAATTGGCCGTCGCGTGAGAAGTTCAAGAACACTTTCATCGCCTCAATAGCGGCTTTCACAGCGTAAGAACCCGTCCCTCAGACCAAGCCGCCGCTGACATCTGTAGCTCCATTGGTACGTCGCTTCCCAGCTCAGCCACTTTCCAGTACCAGGAAGAGTTTGGAGTCAACGTCATGCAATCCATTCTTCCACTCTCCATGTACGTCTTTGCACTCGGACTTGGACCGGTCCTCGGCGGCCCCTTGTCGGAAACCATCGGACGACACCCAATCTACGCCGGGAGCATGTTCTTCGGAGCCCTCTTCACCGTCGGCGCAGGCCTGACGCATAACTTTGGCGCTCTGTGTTTCCTCCGATTCATGGCCGGCTTTTCCTTTTCTCCGAGCTTGGCAGTGGGCGCTGGTACAATCAGCGACATGTTCCACCCGGCCCAACGCGGGCTGCCGTCGACGCTCTTCATCCTGATGCCGTTTCTGGGCCCTGGCTTTGGGTACGTCTGCCGGCCACCATCATTTGTCCCCAGTAGCTGACGTGAAAGACCCGTCATCGGTTCATTCGTAGTCATGCGCAAGGGATGGCGCTGGACCCAGTGGACTTTGGTATTTTTCGCTACTGCTTCGCTGCTGTTCTCTCTGGCGGGCAGAGAGACCTATCGTCCTGTTCTCGAACGACGCCGGGCCCAAAGGCTTGGCCATCCAACAGGGGACAAGATACCCCTCGGCAGCCACATTCTCATGTTCCTACGCATAGCTCTAGTGCGGCCTCTGCACATGCTGTTCACGGAACCCATCATAACCTTTGTCGCGCTCTACGTCGCTTGCGAGTTTGCCACACTCTTCGCCTTTTTCGCAGGTGTGCCCTATGTCTTTAGGAAGGTGCATGGGTTCTCAATTGAGCAGTCCGGGCTCGTCTTCCTCTCCATTGTCATCGGCTGCTTGCTCGGCGCAGTCACCATCATCGTGCTCACCGTCGTATCTTATCTTCCTCGGGCAAAGCAGCTGCATCCTGAGCGGGTGCCCCCAGAATACCGCCTATTCCCGGCCATGTTTGGCTCAATCGGCCTGCCCATCAGCTTGTTCATGTTTGGATGGACCGCCCGGGACGACATAAGCTGGGCAGTGCCCGCCTTTGCCATTATCGTCTTTGCGTGGGGCAATCTTTGCATTTTCGTGTCAACCATTCAATACACCGTCGACACGTATACCGGCGCAAACGTGGCGAGCGGAGCAAGTGCCAACGGGTTTGCCCGTTACACTCTGGCAGGGGTTCTGCCGTTGTTCACGGTCCAGAGTACGTCCAAGCAGCACTATGCATGTTCCTGGCTGATCTTGTGTAGTGTATCGCTCGCTGGGTATCCCTTGGGCTGCCAGCTTGCTCGCATTTGTCTCCCTGGCCCTCGCCCCGGTTCCCTGGGTCTTGTTCAAATGGGGGCATATCATTCGGAAGAAGAGTCGATACGAGACGGCATGACCGGCAGGTCACCAAGGTGGAATTGGAGGCCTCGGTGCAAAGCCGTATGGCAACACGCAGCACCGTCCACACATGGCGAGAAGAGCTCCTGAGGATGATTCTGAAGTAGGCAGTATTGTCTTGGTGGTGTCCTGCACAGTGTCAGCGACTCAATCCTGTTGTCCATCCAAGGTAGGGATCCCGAGCCGAGTGTCACGCGGTATTTCCAATGTTCAACAGAGTCAACATCAGAGCACGAGATCAGGGACGAATACATTGAATTTGGGCGAGCAAAGGCCTGTGTGGCTATTCAACGCAGTCCGAGAAACCAGGAAGATGCCGCGCTCTATTGGCGGAAGACACTCCAATGAACCTTGGCGAGCTCTGCCCAGTTGCGGCAACCCATGTCCCCGCCCGCACCAACCCTTCCACCTCTGTTGTATCGATTGATCGAATCGGTAGAGAGGTCCCTGACATCGGTGTCGCCGACAAAGGCTCCAAAGAAGTTATCCGTGTACACGCGGAAGCCACATTCTCCACAACCGACCAGGTTGAACCAGCCATTGTTAGGCTTGTCGTCACGGCCGAAAGCCCATCTACCTCGGAGCTGATCTCTTGCGTAGTCCCGCACACAGATGCAGTGGTCCGTCAGCGGCGATCCGTTTGACGTCTCGTCTCGAAAGCTTGCAGCACCGCAGGCGTCAACACCGTTGGGCCAATGCTCCCACTGCCAGCGACGGGCAACGTTGCTGTCGTCATCTGCACCAGTAGGCTGAACGTCCTCTGGGCTCTGCATCTTGGCAACCCAAACGGTATATGTGTTTCCGTCTGAAGCGGTAAAGTTGTGGAGGTCGACGCTGTTCACATCCACAGAGGCTGGAAGGGGGACAACATCTCCGTCCGGCACCTTGGGAGGTAGTGCCGAAGCTGTCGCAAAAGACGAAGCCCCGAGAGTCAGAGCCAATAGTGCGTGGGCAAACATTGTTGAAGTGATGGGTATGGTCAGAGGTGATGCTGGAATGTGAAGCGTTGGTGTCGAGCCGCAAGTCGAGATGATGAGGCTGGATGACTGGTCTTCTCAACCATATCAACAGTGTGACAGCTGCTTTTATAGGTGTTCTGTTCGTGAGGGCCGAACCTGCCATGCATCACTGTATCGACATTGGCAAACCCTTGATGTTTTTCGGGGTCGAATGCTCGGTCCGTCTGCGCGCTCAACTTCCTCATTCTCATCCCGTCCGCAGTGGGTCGCATGGGCTGGATGCCTAGTAAACCGTACATGCGCTGCAGGCGCGCGCATTTCTTCCTCCGGCTAACTGCTGCGCCGTACACAGCTAAAGTCCAGCGTTATCGATTGGAAGGATTAATACTCACAGCAATCTAAGAGATACAAGGGAATCTGCAGAGCAAATCTTTCGCGATGGAGACAATTGATTCTGTCTGGCGCTTGCAACGGCGAGCTCTTTAAAAGGAAGGTGAAATGAGAGTCCATGAACCCCTCATTTGAGATGACCCTGGAATATCCATGTGCAAGGGACCTACTAAGCGACAGCACATGTCAAACCACATGTTGTGACTCTAAAGGTGTGTTGTGTCAAGACATTACTCTTTACAATGGATGCAAGGTAAGAATTAAATTGATCACTTTTGTGAAGAAGACTGCATTTAATAGTACAAAGTTTTCCATCCTCATATACTTATCTGCTCTATCTTTGTTGCGAAGTGGTGCCGCCATGTCGAAATGGCTCACTTCGTGTCCCTTGATGGTCTTGGGTCACTGTTTCGCTGATTCTGATCCATGACGTGGCTTGCTAACACGAACACGTAGGGCGCTCATTTCATCGTTGGCTTCCGAGGATGCGGGTCATAGCCTTAGAAGCCTCGATCCGGCGACGCGTTTAAGTCGGCGTGTGACCCAAGAGAGTATCTCTGCAGATGCGAAAAGTCACTGATATCCATGACAGACAGGTGTTCTGATTAAAGAAGGTACTACGTACTTGAGACGCCAGCGCTGTCTATATTCTATCTTCATTGACTACATCCTAGCAATTCGTACACCGCCTCGTTCCTCATCGCCGGAACAGGTAAGTATAACCAAGTCAGTTCTGTATGGATGAAGCCGCGCCCTTCAATCTAGTCTAGCAAGGACAAATAAGAAAACAATGCTCAGCAAGACTTGTCACTCTTTTGAGATTAGCTTCTGGCCTCGTTTGAGAACTTTGCTCACGAGTTCCTTGTCGCTGAGGCCGACACTACCCTTCAAAGAACTATCAAATGATTTGTGGGGTGCGAAGGCGTTGAGGAGCCAGCATAGAAAGGCGTTAGTACCCTTCCAGATGTAGTTTGAGTTACTGCCGACGATCTGAGAGACGACGCCAGTAGCGAACTCTTGCGGGGTGACGGAGGTTTTGGTATGATTTGCGGTGCGCTCCTTGGCCTTGGGCTCCAGGTCGGCATAGATACTCTCGGGGCCATAGTTAACGTTTTCGGTCGACATGAGACCAGTCGACACCTCGCCCATATAGAGCGTCACGACGCGAATACCGAGCGGCTCGAGCTCTAACCTCAGCGTATCTGAATAGCTAGCTACGGCGGCTTTTGTAGCATTATAACTAGCTGTAAATGGCATAGGGATACGGGCGAGAATAGACGCTACGTTAACGATAGTCGGCGCACGGCTTGAGCTAGCTGCGGCCTTGAGAAGTAGGGGTGTAAAGACGGAAACCGAGTCGAAGAGGCCAAAGACGTTAGTATCGAACATTTTTTTGACGCGAACAGGGTCTTGCTCAATAGCCGGTGCCTCGTATACTAAATACTCCAGTTAGTGCATTTCCTTCCTGTAGCCGCGGGAGTAGGAATAGCTCAATTCATAAGATAACTTTTATGTTACCGATAGCTTCAAGGAGTATGACTTACGGGTACCGGCGTTATTGAAGAGGATGTCAAGCTTGCCGCCAGTCCGGCCCGCGATCTCGTCTCTCAAACTAACAAGACTCTCGAAATCCGTTACATCGACGGTCAAGGTCTCGATGCCGCTCTCGGTCAGATTAGTAAGAGTCCTCAGGGAACGGGCTGTCGCAAAGACTCGGTAGCCCTTCTTTGCGAACTCGAGGGCCAGGGCGTTGCCGGATCCGCCTTGGGAGGCTCTACCAGACGCGCGTCAGTAAGCTCTCAAGATGCAGGGACTAGTAGATGGTGCAATAGCATATAAATGCATTGCCTATTTTGACACATACCCGGTAATGAGGACAGTGGGCTTATTGGGTGAAGCCATGGTGGGTGACTTGATGTGGTGATGGGCGTGGCTTGTGGTATAGGAAACTCGTTCAAGTGAATCCGAGACCGATTAAGAATGCGGATGAAAATGTCATTTCAAGGATCGTGTGGAACAGATAGAACTCTTATAACGAAATGAGAGTTTATCGTTCGCCATTTCTCAAGACCCTTCCCTTCCTCCCTACCAAGCTTAGGCAAATAGAGATTGCGTATTGTGCTGACGAGGAGAGACCAATGCCGGACGGCCACGAGCCGCAACCATCAGTCATGGGCTGAGTAATCGGCATGGTGTGTCGAGGATAACGGCATTCATGACGCCCCGATCGCCGCGTTTGACCTTGAACCCAACGCGGAAGGCGTGCCGAGCTTGGCGAACCAGTTGCACGCGACGACGGAATGGAAAAGGGTTGCGCCAGCAAACTCAAAATCTCCAAGTGGTAATCAGCCTCTTGGACCTGCACCTCGGCAAATAGTTACCCACTCCGTCGGCTCAATCATGAGCCGTTAGGTATGCCGTCTACCGATGCCAGCATCATCAAGCTCGAAGCGTGGCAGTGGCGCCGGGCCAGCGCCTCAAGGGCGCTGCCGGTTGAGATACAGTGTCGCACACCACGTGGCCGCTCCTGACGTCTCCCGCTGCGACTCGCATATCAGGTCTTGCCATCCACCACAAAGATGCTTTTGAATCCGGCCAACGTCGACTTATCGACATCATCTTCCTCTCACTCCCACAGACTCTAGCATTGGCTACGATTTACTGCTGCTGTGACGTTGCCGAGGTTGGCACCAACGCCACTCAGCTGTGGGAAGTTGGTGACTGCGGTACCTTAGCCGACCTCAAGATCGAAACTGACCTCACCTGTAATAGGGCCGCCCATGCCTGCAACGCTACCGCGCCTATCTCTGATGTCTGTGCCGTGGCCGCCATGCTCTCCCTCAACCCCCGAATATGGCCCTCCAGCGACAAGGCCCCCGGAATTCCTGATCGTCCACAAGATTCTTGTCTATGACGGGCCCACCGCCGCAGGCCTCTTGAATGTCCAGATTACCAACACCACTGCTTACGGGCGTGACCACGGCTTCTTTACACTCCTTTGACCTCGGTCAGATAGTCCGCATTGATGTCTCAACCGATCAAGTGACGCGGTCGCTCGGAACATCGTCAAGGCCTATCCTGAAATCGACGAGGCCGTTGGCTGTCGTGTCGCCGGCCCCCCCACCGACATCTGCGATCACGTCCCAAAGAACGCCAACGAAAACCAGCAGCATGGTTATTTCTGTCTTGCCTCAAAGATACTTCGAGGTCCACGGTTTCCATATTCTTTTTCGCCCTTCTACAAATCCCGTAAGTACACCGTGGGACATGATGACTTTGCACGTAGAGCCAGACAATTCCAACGTCAAAAGTCGAGCCATACTAGGTATGAAACGATTAGATGGCTAGTCCTATACGGTGTTGCTCTTACAGCTCAAATTCTTTAGTACATGCAGTTCAAGGCTTTGTTTCATGAAAGAAACATGTTGCATCCAAAGGGACGGCTGACGTTCACAGAAATTATGTGCTTTGAGACGACCGTTATGAAATATTAGCAAATACAGCAACCATTGATCTTCCGGGACGAGGCGACAACGTGGCGATGTCACGGGGAACCTCTGTCTGCCGAGCACGCCAAGGAGAAACCAATGGCTCGTACTCCCGAAGGTGCCTCAATACCATCGAGCGGAGCAACCGCGACTAAAGCCTGCGATCTCCCTACCTGCTGGAACTGGAGATGCCGGGACATCCTTCTCTGCGAGGCTCGCGAGTATGGTATCCCCTACGGCGAATCGTATGCAGTTCCGGGGACTTTGAGAATTTGGATTCACGAGATCACGCCCCTGGCCGGCCGGCTTCGTGCGTCAGCTCGGCTCGTCACATCAATCTGGCTATCTCCGAACCCCGTGTCTGGCAAACCCGATTGCTTCGCTTCTGTAAATTTCTTTCATTGAACCATGTTGAGCGATAGATGATTGAAACGTCGGCCGAGACCGCACAAGAGGAACTTTCTGACGTGGTATTCCGAATGGCAGCTCCACCATGCCATCACGACTGCGGACACGGTGAGCGACGGCAGCAGATTGGTAGAGGCGTCCCGGACCCAATAGACCCAGACCTGTGGACCAGATCCCTTCCCATGGCCGGCCATTCTCCGCCAAGTGCCCGTCGAGGATGACTCTCGGTGGCGCGCTAAAGTTATCCTGTCAGATCCACGCTCGCGGAGCCAATGTCGACGCCGATCGTATCAGAGACTTAATTCTTTACACCAAGTGCTCGAACAATGAGTAGCAAACCATGCACTGGAGATCGAATCTGGCATTCGACGTGAGCACCTACAACGCACATCACAAATATCGTTTCCTTGGGCCGCTGCTGTTCAAACCAGCTGCCCATCACCGGCCTCTTCATAAGGGCGTCATTGAGACGCCGGACAGCTCCGACTCTCTATTATGCCAGCGGCCCGTCGTGACTTACAGAGCCTAAGGTATCTCAAGTTTCGATCCCTGCCAGCACGAGCACCTGGGCCGGATCGCATGACGCGCGTGCTCGGAAACGGCGTGAGCACGCAGGAATATCGCCGGGACGCCACGGAGCAAGACATCAACTCAACCGCAAATCCGAAGTGGGACGAGGAAGCCGAGGCAGCCGGACTACGGAGATCCAGTCAGGTATTTCGACAGCCAATTGCTCGGAAAGTCACGAGCGGGGAATCACACATGCCGGCCGTGAGGTGGGAAACCTTAAACATACTTTGCTCGCGTCGTACGAGTGCCTTTGACCCTATATCACAGATGCGGGGTGCTTAGGTACTTTGGAGCTCCAGAATGTAACCTCCGATCTATGCCTCGGCTTCTTTCTCCAAGGTCGTCAAGATAAGACCATGAGACGGAGCCGCCATGGACGGATTGCATGCCAACACGGACGTTGAAGCACCAGCGCGAGAATACACATCACTTATTGCCTCAGTCATCCTGGTGGACGCCGATTTGCATCTACAATGTCGTATCAACCAGAGGAACCACCGAACAACACCATCATCAACGGCCATACCGGCGCCTCCGCCAAGCTTCATCGCAAACCCGCCGACCCGGAAGCGCAGAAGCTCATCGACCACGTTATCGAAAGCGGCTTCGTCGTCATCGAGAACGCCTTTGGGGACGTAGAAATCAATGAAGCCCTTGGCGAAGTAGAGCGCCTCAGCGTTTCACCCGAGCTTGGCGGCCCTGCCAGTGCTCACGGCCGTAACAACTTTGAGGGTTTTAAGACAGGGCGCATCTACACGCTCATTAACAAGTCCAGGGTCTTCGACAAGTTTGCCATTCATCCCCAAGTCGAGGCTCTTAACAACTACTTCCTCGACCCCGGATTCCTCCTGAGCAGCTTCCAGAGCATCAACATTCAGCCGGGTGAGGAGCCCCAGACGCTCCACCACGACGATGGGTACGCTACCCTACCACGGCCACACAGGCCGCTGGGCTCTGTACGTCGGCTCACAGAGATCCGCCTTAGTTCCCCTTCTCACCCTGCTGACTATCAAACTAGGCCATCATGATCGCCCTCGACCCTTACACATCAACCAACGGCGCAACGGTTGTTGTGCCCAAGTCGCACACGTGGGACGCCGATCGCATCCCGAGCCGCGCAGAGGCCGTCCCCGTCGTTATGCCCAAGGGCAGCATCGTCTACTTCCTCGGCACCCTCTGGCACGGCGGCGGCCGCAACACCTCCGACAGCGACCGTCGCGCCCTGACTGTGCAGTATTGCCAGCCGTGGATCCGCACCATGGAAAATCAGTTCCTTGCTGTTGACTTTGAGAAGCTCCCTGACATTCCCAAGAGGATTGTCGACATGCTCGGATACCAAGTTGCAGCGCCGTTCATTGGACACGTCGACGGCATGAGCCCCCGGAAGGCTGCAGAGAGACACCTACAGCGGTGGGGAGCCAGCAGCACTGGTCACAGTAGACTGTAATGTGGTTATCGTATGGTGCGCGATACAGCACATTTGTGCGTAGATCTATTCACGAGTTTGGTTCACCGCTGATTACGGCTTATGCCTGCCTTTGATGAATTCCACGCAATTTTCCCTGTTGTATCGATTAAGAGGCTACCGTCGTCTTGTAGGTTGATCATCGCCGGGCATGGTCCAACAACGCATGACAGTGGACAAAAGGTCTTGCGCTTTGACAGCATTAAGGCCGCTGGAGCACTGGAACTATGTAACGGCTTTTTATATATGGTATGGCGGTATCCAATGCGCGACACTCGGTCATCCTTGATCAGAGAACGCGGCCATCTTGTTGCAAAGCCATTTTGTTGCAAAGCAAAAAAGAAAGTCTTCCTAAATTCTCAAATCTCTGGCAGCCACTACTCATGCTGAGAGTTATTCTATTGCACCATGTAAACGTTTCACTGGAGTCCGCGAGCCAGGAACCTCTACTCTGAGCGGGCAAACTTCTCTTCGGCGCTGCAAGCCGTTGTGGGGGTGCAAAGTTAGCCTGGAACCTGGATCCTCACTACTCCTAAGTCTACAAGGCTAGCCTCATGTCGTCTCAGGAGACCAATTTGTTGAAGTAGCATGGATTCAACACGAGGCTTTTAACCATCCCGGGACGAGGGCCCCTTGAGATGACAGGAGTACCAGCACAAGGGTTTGTGATGTCAAAGCGAGGTCGAAAAAGCAGTGCCCTTAGAGGTTCATTGATGGGCGCGCAGTGCCAAGCCACCATTCGTATGGGAACTATGATCGTTAATTACCAGCCCCAAGCCTGGCGTATTTATCGGCATCCACAACTTCTCGGGTCACGCTTCTCAGGCTTGCAGAAGCCAAACGCGCCGGGTCAGTCCCCTCTACTGCTCCTGGTCGGCTGACTCAATAGCTGCTGGAGGCTTAGTACTCGGTCAGACCAACTTGGTCTGTCGTGCAAGGAGCCCGGGTTGATCCCGAGCCCCAGAATTGCTTACAGACTTGAGGGGCATGGAGACTCTCTGCGCCACGATCAAGCGTTCTCCGTCTGCGACACGATCCCAAGTATATGCGATTGGATGGATTAATTCTACAGAACTCAAACCACCATGATCAGCAGCTGATCTAATTGATGCAGTACACATTACCACGTCGAGGCCCCCTGTCAGAGCGAACGTCCAGATCGAATAACGGGTTCGCTTGACGAACCGAAGCGCCAGGACAATAATCTCAGATTTGGGGAAGCTGATCGTTAGCCTTGATTAGAGGCCCGTCAATGTTTCATCTATTGAGGCGCAGTCTAGCGTATTCTCTGGGTACCCGGGGTAATCCTGGGCTATTCCCACGATGTCTGCTGGCCAGACCCACTGAGAGAAGCACCCCGTTCTGTCCATGGCATTGATTGCCATGCGAGAATGACTAGAACCCTCAGAAAACTTCCCTAGAGTCAACGATTGCTGTGAACAGCTCGAGAGTTTAAGTTTGCCCTTGTCTTAGCGTCCGATCGAACAAGCACCTCAATCTAGGCCGAGTTCGACTGACACGATCAAAGGAAGAACGACGGCTCGAAGCGACGGTACCTCCCTGTCGCGAAGCTCTCGTCCTCGAAGAACTATTGGCGCGCCTCGCTTGTATCAGCTGAGGATGACGGCCTTTGCCTCCGAACCCGGTTCGGAGAGGTTCGTGTAGAGTGGCTGACTGCCACCCTTGGCGTCGGATCCGTGTAATCTCGAAAACGACCCTACCCTGGCCACGAGACCCACCACATAAGCATAATTTGAGCAACCTTCGAGCCAAGTCCGATCAAGTTTCAGCGCAAGCTTTTCGGAGAGGGACTACCGCATCTTCGACGTCCGTCCGGGTCTACCGGCCGGTGGAGTGCATGCCCGGAGATATGCCTGTCATGCTTCTTCTGGTGGGCTAAGGACAGTGAATCCATGTTGCCATTGGCCTGCCCTCACTGAATCTCCGAAAGAGCGCCCTTGTGCCCAACGTCTCCGCCATGTTTGTCCGTGGCTTTCCAAGCTGGGCAGTTCACGGAACCGACCAAGGCCCTAGTCCCGTACAAGGCCATCTGCTTCTCTGTAAGCGGATGTTCTGGAAAGACCATGGCTAAGTATAAAGGCAATGGCCCGCTACCTTAACTTCGCGGAAGGTACGACTCCATCCGCAACTTTTTCATTCATTTTATCTTACATCGACACACCGTTGACCGGTACACATTCTTTCAAAATGCACGCCTCCAGCCTCTTCACTCTCTTCGCGGCCTTGCCCGCCGCCATGGCATGCCTCAGCTACAGCGGTGGCATCCCCAAGGCCACCGGCACCGTCTCCTACAAGTCTGCCTACGTCATCAAGAAGGGCCAGACCTTTGACGGCCAGTGGAAGCGCTACGACCGCGGCGTCAAGTGCTCCGGTCAGAGCGAGGGCGGTGCGTGGCTCCCGCCCTGCTGCGGTGCAACGGCTTGCTAACATCTCCGTGACTCTAGGCGAGAAGGACGCCGTCTTTATTCTCGAGGACGGTGCTACCGTCCGTAACGTCATCATTGGCGCCAACCAGAAGGAGGGCATTCACTGCCGCGGCAGCTGCAACGTCGAGTTTGCCTGGTTCGAGGATGTCTGCGAGGACGCCATCTCGCTGACCGGCTCCGGCACCTCCAACATCATCGGCGGCGGAGCCTACCACGCCGCCGACAAGGTCATCCAGCACAACGGCTGTGGACGTGTGAACATTATCAACTTCTACGCCGAAGACTACGGCAAGGTGTACCGCTCATGCGGCAACTGCAAGGGCAACAGCAACTGCAAGCGTACCGTTCACATGGAGGGTGTCACGGCCAAGAAGGGCGGTGAGCTCATCGGCATCAACACGAACCTCGGTGACAGGGTATGTTTTGTCGTCCAGGCAGTTCGTTGCGTCGCTGACATGTCATCTTTCAGGCCACCTACTCCAACAACTGCTTCCCCAAGACCCAGTGCCAGGGCTACAACGGCTGCGACAAGGCCAAGACGCCCGGCTGCGAGCCGAAGAAGTCCAAGCTCTGCTAAAAGAGCACAGCCTTGCCATGAACACTCGGTAGCCGAGTGGGTTCAGGCGGTATGCCTTCCGTCTCAGGCCGCAGGCGATGCCTGTGTTGAGCATTCGATCCGTACATATTCTCTGCTTCCTCGGAGGCTCTTATATATTAAATCATTTCTGTGTCATTTGGAGGCCAAGCTTTTGGTCATGCTGCCGCCGCTCCTTGATGAGCGCCACGGCCGTGAACTTTTGTGTTGAGAAGCCTCGCTGTTGTCGGTACGATAAAAGCATGTGCTTTGTCTACCTGTCAGCTTGGTTGGACGTATCGACTCGTTTGTTGCAAATGCGCAACCGACATTGAGGTTTCTAGGTACTGACATCGCAGCACCGTCACTGCTCGGCGAGGCCAGGCCTTCCACCGGCGCGACCAATCAGGGCCTCCCGTGGCGCAGTGTCGGCCAGATGCGGGGCTTAAGACCACAGTTCCACAGAAAGGCCGCGCGCGCAAGGTCTTTCCTCACTCTAGGCCAGAATTAAGATGCATTCACATCCCTACCCAACTACCTTATTGACGGCTGATATCGCCCCTGGAAGACCTCTTCGCTCTGCTCGTCCCCTCGTTTCGGCAATCCTCAATAATAAAGCCATTTTCCTCGTCTTAGGAACTCCTCATCTCCGCCCCTTTAGTTTCCCTTGCATTCTGTCCACTGATTGTTCTCGGTTACATCGAACGCAACTCTCGTTGAGATCGAAAAATAGCGACCAACTCGCATCGTCCAAGCCATGGCCGAGGAGAAAACGGTTCTCGTAACGGGCGGATCTGGCTTTATCGCGCTGCATGTTATCCACAAGCTTCTCGAGAAGAACTACAGGGTACGCACTACTGTTCGTTCCCTCCAGCGCAGCGACGACGTACGCGCCGCCATTCGTTCCGCAGGCGTTCCCGACGTCCAGGTAAACGCCATTGAGTTTACCGAAGTCGACCTTCTCGGCGAGCGAGGCTGGGATGTGGCCTGCGCGGGCGTTGATTATGTTTTGCATGTTGCGTCGCCGTTTCCCGCCGACGAACCAAAAGACGAGAACGACCTGATCAAGCCCGCGCGTGAGGGCACGCTTCGGGCGCTGCGTGCCGCGAAAGAAGCCGGCACCGTAAAGCGCGTCGTGGTGACATCATCAACTGCCTCCGTCATGTACGGCCACGGCCCGCGCAGCAAAGATGACCCGTTCACGGAGAAGGACTGGACGGAGCTGGAGAACCCCAAATCGCACGTTGGCGCGTACGCAAAGAGCAAGACGCTCGCGGAGCGCGCAGCCTGGGACTGGGTTGCGAACGAAGGTAAATGCAGCGTTGAGCTGGCGACTGTGAACCCCACCTTGGTGTACGGACCTTCTCTCGGCAAGGGCGTCAACACCAGTCTCGAAATCCCACGACGCCTGCTATCTGGGGAGTTGCCCGCCATTCCGAACCTGAATCTCGGTGTCGTCGACGTCCGCGACGTGGCCGACTTGCACGTGCTAGCTCTCGAATCTCCTAAAGCAGCTGGCCAGCGCTACATTGCTATTTCGGACGAGCCGATTGTTTCTATGAAGCAGATGGCTGCGGATCTCAAGCAGGGCCTGCCAGCAGAAGATTCGAAAAAGGTCCCGAGCCTCGTCGCGCCGAATATCTTACTTAAATTGGCAAGCTTCTTCGACAAGGCTATCGCTACTGTTGTGCCGCAGCTTGGTGTTGAGCGGCCCTTGTCGAATGCAAAGGCGCGGGAGGAGTTGGGATGGCGGCCTAGGAGTGCGACGGAGGCGCTGATAGCCAGCGCCAAGAGCCTGAAAGCGAACGGACAGCTCTAAGGTCGTCTTGGTAGGACCTAGCGAGCAATCAGTGAGAATCGATTAGATTGTTGTCTGCAAGACGAGTCATTCGCATTGCATCGGCCTCGAAAGTCTGGTTTGTCTGCGTGCAGGTCACGCTAATCCGGCAACGTCAAGCATCACGGATCAAGTAGTGACAAAGATGGCCTCCCGCAAGTACATTCCGTGGAGGTTACAAAGTTTTGCCCAGGCGGCACACTTCCTTCGCGCTCATGCGGTCTCGAGCGGCGCGCGGCTGGCATGACGTCACGAGCACTATCACTCGTTCAACCTGAACATTGCATGGAGCCTGGTTTTCCGGTGAATTCGGCGAAAGGATTGTCTTTGCCGTAGTATGATCTTGTAAGCTTCTCATTTTGTGTTAGCCTCGTGGAATCCTTTTGGAAGGATTGCAGCAATCTTATTTTCGACCAGTGGATGCTTGTCGCTTGGGTGCTAGCCTTGGCACACTCCTGCCTCTTGGCTCACCGATTTGGCATCGTGAGCATGTGTACGCAGCCCTGTAGCGTCAATGACGTAGCGAGGATCGGAATCCCAGATTTGCTGGAACCCAGTACCACCAGCTGGCGGGAATATCTACGTATATAGATAAGCCGCACACGCGATGCATACGGCCCAATTGTCGCATCGTCACTCGTTCAAATCATAAGATTCCTACGTTCGAGCGCCTACTCAGGCAGCAGCACCAGCGTTCCGCACACTAAACAACACCAACACCGTCTCGCCCAGCCAGCAGCCATGTCGAAATGCGAAAATAGCTCAGAAGCCTGGGACATAATGTCATCATCAGGTTACGGCATTCCCACCAGCGTCAACTGGGTAGCGACCTTTTACACAAACGAGAGTCTCTACGCTTTGGACGAATGCTGCCCGTCGCCCTACGTTCACCGCATTGGCCTCGAGAGCTGTGTTGTTTGGTGCCAGCTGACGGACGACTATCTGGACCAGTTGAAGTCGGAAGAATCAATCGACACAAAAATAACCACATGCATGGACCAGGCTTCCGCAGGTCGGGAAACACACACCGTGCGCTACAAGACGAGCTCGGCCGCGATGCATGGAGTCTACCCACCCAGTGTGAAAGGACTTTTTCTCGCTTCCTTTGTCTTTCTAGCTATTTGTCAATAATGATCTTGCGAGCGTTGGCATCATGGGGGAACATCTTCGTCGCAGGGAGAGCATGGTACCAGGACTGACGATGTCTACATCAAACGGGAAAATGATTCAACCATGGTTACAAGCACTGTACTTGCTGTCACTGGCAACGATTATGAAGTCACAGATAATAACAATGAAGAAATCGTCTTTAGGAGGATGGTCCTCCGTTACCCTACGAGTAGAGGCGTGTCAGATGTGGGAGGCTGCGAGATATGTTCAATCTCGTCCTAGCAGCCTGGAGGAGCCGGTCAGCAACCTTGACGATATCGGATTAAGCTTTTTGCCTGATCTTGCCACCTCTCTCACAGGTTAGAAGTATTTATTTGGACCCTGGTCTCGGTTTCGTTCGTGTTGGGCTCTCGTGCTCTCTCCTGCCCCACGTGGTGTTCTCATTTTGCTTCATCCTGGAATCTTTCGCCGACCGCCGACAGTTGATGCTCTCTTGGCCACACCAACGTAATGCTTGAGCACAAAAGGTTTGGACTGCCTTTCGGACTGCTTTCCTGACTCGCCCATGTCAGGCTCTTGTGACCTTGTGCTCTCAAGCTCTTGCCCCCGTGTATTGCTCCTGTGCAGTCCGTGATCTTGCGTTGATCGGTGGAAGCCATTCTTAGCCGGCATGCTCAACCTCGATTCGCTTATGTTGCCGTCGGTCGGTTTCGGATCTTCAGCTCGTCTCCCGTTGCCCGCGAGTACATTCACCCTCTTACGTGTTCGGTGCTCTTACGCCGATCATCTCATGGATGCCATTCCCAACCCTGCCCGTATTGTCCTCCTCTTATGTGGTTCGGCTCTTGTGTGTGATACTTTATTCCTGCATTGGTCTTGTACTCGGCCCTGTCAAAAGCAATGTTAGCGGAATCAAGATGCAGATGCAGCAGGGAGGGGATGTGGCGGTGTTCTGGGATATTGTTGATGGGTTTTGGATTAGAGAGCCATGGCGGGGTAACAATCGAGAAGGAAGGTGCCAACGGCGTTCGCTGCATCCCTGACATGCACTTCAGGCGGCATCTGCCAAAGCGCAACTCGAGCGTTGTCACTGTCCGCATCAGCTGACGTTTGGAGCCCAGATTCATAATCCTCAATATTGATCATCCCATGGCATCTGAAAGTACAGCCGTAACCCCCGACTTTGGAAAAGCGATGGCTGCATTTCGTGCTCCCAGGTAAGCACACCAGCAGAACAGAGGCATCATACTACGATCAGCGGACAGGTCAAACGTCGTAACCGCAGTTGCTCCTCTGCGAGTAGGTTTCCCGGATCCATGATCCCACCACAAGTTGAGGGAGCCAAACATTCATGGTCGATGAACGCCTGGTAATGTCCTCCTAATCCATCCCATCGCCCCCCCCCCCCAAACAGCGTAAGGAAGCTGAACATTCTGCTCTCGATAGAACAACGGCCTCTTTGGCAATACCGTCCGCCTCAGGATAGCAAAAATCAGCAGGACATCCCACCCTCGACCAAACAGTGGCCTCTCTAGAATGTGTAGCCCGCTGGCCATCCTTATCACCTCCTCCGCGCTCGGTCCTTCTGGCCTACTCCGGCCAAACACCCGGCACCCCCCTGCCGGTCTCATTCTGCCACATCCCGATCCACACACCACCCATCTTGGCACATGAAAGCGGCCCGTACAGTCGGGACTGTAGCGGGCTCGGTCAAGGACCCAGGGCAACGCCTCACCCGGCGCCAGCGCGACCAAGCAGCCTTCGAGGTACCGCGCCCGAATGGTGTCCATGAGCTAGCGAGGCTTAAATTGTCGACGCGGGCGTTAGAGTGAACTCTCTAGATCCGTCCAATCTAGCCCCACAATCGCGAGTGTAACTGTTTGGGCTAGCGGAAAGTATGTTATCCACCAGCTAATAAGCGCTAATGACGGTGTCAAGGACCGCTTTCACCGCCGGAGACAGCGCCTGATTATCCGTGGGCCGAGGAATCCAGTGGACTGGTTCGTTTCCATCACAGCTGCCATGAGCTATAGAGTATGGTCACCGCCCGGGACGATGAAGCAAGTAGATACTGCTCTTTCCTAGAGGGCTGGTCGTCGAGCGTCTCGCTGGAATGAGGCTTTTATGACTTCTCCTTGGATGAGGCGAACGATGGGTGGAGGCCTACGTACCCCTTTTAGACGAAATGATACCCTGACCCATGAGCCCGGGCCTCTTGGTAAACTAGCTGCTGACGCGCAGCCTCAGCCCAGTGGAACAGCCGGGTATAAGCCGTATCACCTATTGGGAAGGCGGTTGAGGACTACCTAAAAGGCGCCAACTATCCTTCGCCCCTTTGACAATGCTGTTTCTCAGCTTACCGATCATTCATCAGACTTAGTCTAGCTGGAGTGCTAGTATAGGGACAAGATGGACACCATTCCCATCCCTCTCACCGATCTCATCGCCCCTATTCCTAACATCAGAACGCGCACGTTCTTCATCGTGAACGACCGTCTAGACGTCGATGCTCTTCGGAACGCGCTGACAGATCTGATCCGTAACCACTGGCGCAAATTAGGGGCGCGCGTGGTCCGAGGTACCCAAAACGGACAGTGGGAGTATCATCTTCCCAAGACATTCGACGATGAATACGTGCTTTTCAACTGGACCTCGGAAGACACCGAGGCCTCCATTGGCACTGTCACTGAATCATTGAAACGTCCCTCCCCGGGCAGCGGCATCGCTTTCCTCCAGCCCATCGACGACGTCGACAGCTGCTTCAGACCCGCCGACTGGCCTTTTGAGCAAAAGGATGATCCTGCTGACGCCCCGATCCTCTACGTCCACATCCGCACATTTACCGACGCGACTGTCGTCGCCATCAGCATGCTGCATGTCTTCGGCGACCAGCTTGGTCTCGCCAACATTGTGAAAGCATGGATGGGTATTCTCGAGGGGAAAACACCTCCTCCGTTCTTAGGGTACGACGAAGAGGTACTTCCACATGATAAGGCATTTGAGGATTTCCCGAAGCGGGATACGCACCGTAAGGGGTGGATGCGGGTCAGGCGGTATGGCGAGTACGTGTTCGTGCTACTCGGCTTCATCCTGGAATTGATCCTATATGCCGAGGAGAGCCACATCATCTTCTTCCCGCTCCAGATGGTCGAGTCGATGCGGGTACGGACGTCGAAAGAGCTGGAGCAGAAGTACGGGGCTGACCCGGGAATCTCGCACGCGGACATTCTGACTGGCATCTTGACAAAGGTTTCTTCCCATGGCCATAGACATGTGGCAACAGCGCTGACTAGTATGGGCTCCAGTTTGCGCACATGTATAAGACATCACCTGTTACAGTTTCACTCTCGCAAACCGTCAATCGTAAGTCTCTATCAAGCATATTTACCGTCGGAATGTCTCTGACGCACAATTGGTAGTGCGTGGCCGTGTCCCTCAGCTTTTGTCCCCCGCGCGCAACGGCTATATCCACAACGCCCTAATCTATGCGTCATCACGTTACCGTCACTCGCGCTCCACGTCCGTCGGCGAGATTGCGTACCTCAACCGCCAAGCCGTCAACGAAACCTTGACGAACAAAGGCAGCGACGTCGGGTTGGCTGTGATGCGGGAAATGGTCAAGCGCGGCCAATCTTTGCACATTTGTGAACCATTCGAGAAGTCATACGGCGTGACCAACTGGTGCGGAGCCTGGAAGGATGTCGATTTCACCAATGCGGCGAAAACGAGAGAGAAGCAGGGCGGCGAGACCCGCTCGCTGGGAATGCTTGTCCTGGGCCACGGCGGAGAGCGAAAGACGCCTAAAAGATGTAAGTTGCCTTTCTGGGCTTAACCAGGCTTCAGAGAATTACTAACACCATGTTCACAGTCCATTCCACTGTCATGTGCAAGACGAATGATGGTTATTGGGTCGATTTCAGTACATCCCGAAAGGGCATGAAGGCGATAAAGGACTATATCGCCTCGGATCCGGCGCTGGAACGGTTTTGATCATTTCATACCCATGCCCATGCCTGTTTCTGAAGTGAAAGCCTCCTCACAGGAAGAGACAATCTTCCTTTCTCTGCCTATTCAGACCTGATCGTACTAAAAATAAGATCCCAAATCTCTTTGCCTGTTACTTCCTTAGTAGAATGATGCGGCGAGACGGGGCTCGTCTGATTGAAATCCGACGATCCAGCTCCGACAGGCTCAACGTCCTCTAAGCGCATTCTACCAGGGAGAAGCAATTCTTGGTCCTGATCGGGCCGCTTCTCACTGCTCATCGACTGGGCCAAAGACAATCCTGTATTGGTTCGACCACTCGAAGCGATGGGCCTCGGCAGCTCCTTGTCCTTACCCTTGTCCTCGCGCCTCCGTTGCTGTGCGGCTTGGGACGACTCGGTGATACTCGACGTCGATATTTCTCGGGCGGCATTGCTGGAGCTTGACTCGGCGCGAGGCGGCTCGCCCATGGCAGCGCTCTCGCCGGCCTTCTTCTCAACCATCTGCCTCTTGTTTTGCTCGGCCCCTCCCGTAAGCGAGGCTACGATGCGCCGAGCTTCATCGGACTCCGGGACAAATTGATCGTCACCCGGGTCTTCAGGCTTCAGGTCGCTTGTCTGGAGGTAGTACAGCATGTACACAAAGCCAGGCTCACCAACATTCCACTCGTCGTCCATGTAGTGAGCGCTCACCGTCTTATCCTCACACTTGGTTGTGATACGATCACCGAACGGCCTATAGAGACGAACGCGCTCAGTCTCCTTGCCATTGTCGTCGATACGCACCGCTGCCAGAAGGTAGTACGGGCGCTTGTAATAGATACACATGACGAAGCGCTGCAGCTGGATAAAATCCAACTTACGCTGGCCAGGGACGTGGCGTACTCGCATGATCATCGGACATGCAAAAAACGGGTCTAAATGAAGAGTCTCGCTTTTCTTAAAGATGCACAAGCGCCTGCATGCAACCTCTGACAGGCTCGTGCCCTCTCTCTCCTTAGTCATATCGTAGTCGACGAGACCCCAATCAGCCAAGTCACGATCGGAGACGTTGACGGGACCCCAGTCCGACCACTTGTCGCCTTCTTTCTTGCGCACAAGGAACTTGCTGATCAGCTTCATTGAAGAAGACGCCCACAGCGTGTTCAGCAAGAGCTCGCACTCGGCCAACTCGATGTATGGCGACGGGGTCTTGCCCTCGTAGCTCGACTCAAGAAGAGCTCTGGCGGCATCTTGCTGCTTCTGCTCATAGTCTCGGTCGAGCATGAGCTTGTCATCGAGGGAGACTTTGAGAAAATCAATGTTGTGGGACAACCACTCCTGGCGCCCCTTGGAGTCAAGGAGGCTGAAGATGGCGCGCAGCACAACAGTGAGACTGCAGGCCTCGGCAGTGCCTTTGGGAGGGCAGATGGATCGGTAGGTTTCTTGATTCATCGTGGCTGCTGTGATGGTGATGAAGAGGTGGAAAGGGGAGAAGAGAAGTTTGTGGGTGTTCAGGGATAAGGCAACTACGCAAGGCTGGCCGGCATGAGGCAGGGGCGGAAGGCGCAGGCGCGATGCAGCACGTGATTTCGCAATGGACGACGCTCGACGAGAGAACATCGGGGGCCAACAGGGGGATTAGGAACTTTTCGAACCTGAAAGGATGTCACTTGGAGCATGCAACTTGGTACTGTGATTTGCGAGCCAGGGGCTCCAGGCTCACAGGATAAATATTGTAGTCGATGACTTGTAGTTGATGACTTGCAACGCGGATAGCACTTGACGACCAGTATGGCATCTCGTGGACTACGGGCACCTGCCTTGGACAGCCCCACGTGATGAAGTCGCAGGCAGCAATCATGGCACATGTGTGAAATTTTGCGACCTTTGCTTTCTGATTCCCCTTCCTTCCTTCAACCCGCTCCCGAAACTCAAAGGTCAGCCATCGCCGTCGCCACGATATCATCAGAACCAGAGCTAATGATCCATTAACAGCATCACATCCCACAAACAACAAACACCTGGTATTTCATCCCATTCCGTCATCTAATACCCCTGCTGATTTTTTGAAGCTTCATGAGTAACAGCCACGAGATGAGCGGGGGCTCGCTGGGTGACGCACGCGGCGGGCCGGCAGCAGGTGCGCAGGACACACGGGCGACGTTCGTGTCCCCAGCGCCTGCTCTAACCAGCGCCGAGTTGGAAGTGGCAAACAAAATTCGCTGTTACCACGATAACAATTTCGAGCGCTTGGAGGGCACGGGACATTTGGTGACGACCCGCGAATCAAAAAGCGGCGTCATTCAGTCAGTGGACCTAGTCGACGATGACGGTTTCAGTCACCTGCCTGCCGTGACTGTCATCAACGGCGCAACTGTTACTAAGTGCTTAACGAGGGACGACGCAGCAGTATCTGTAGCGAACTTCTTCTACCGAAACGGACCATGTGTCCTGATCGCGTACAAAGTCAAACAAGCCGGAGAGGAGTGGCATCATCCACTGACCCTCCAGGGCAAACACGGTGCGAATCTTCAGACAGCAGCCGAAAGCGATTTCGAGCGGCTCAAAGATCACGCGAGTAACTTGGAACTTCTCGAGGAACGGCATGCCGAAAGGAGCCGAACCTTGAAGAAGAACCATGCCAATCATGTTCGGTCCCTGAACAACCAGGTCAGGTACAATGTACAGCTCGTCAATCAGTTGAAGGATCAGCTGAGGGCAGCTAACATTGAGCCCAACTTGGAGGTCATACCCAACTCTCCCACGGGTGACAATGCCGGCGCCGCGACCATTGCTAAACGTAGTGCTGTGGACGCGGCGACGGCTAACGTGCGGCAACCTGCGAAGAAGCAGCGTGGCAATGGGGAGACTTTTGTCAACCCAGCCCCGTCTGTGACTCCGTCGAGCATGCAAGCGTCGTCTAGCAGCGCGCTGCCCGAAGCTGAAAAGGCTGAGGGTTTGCCCAGATCGGCGACAACCGCAAGCGCCACGGCTCAGACCTTGAAAAACAGGCTGAAGCGGGAGAAAAGACGAGTTAAAAAGCGCGAAGCCATGGCTGCTGCCGCAAGCTGGGTCTCGACGCCGACGGCGAACTTGGCGCACTCGACGCACAACGAGGATCGTGAGCTGCAGCCGCGGGGTGAATTGACCAAATCAATTCACAACCCTTTCACAAGCGGCAGCGGTCGCGGCCAGGCAATTCGTCCGATCCCCGTTTGTGAGACCGTCCCGGATTATGGCCCGCCGACAACCCTTACTGCAGACCCGAAGTCGACGATCCCCTATGGTTCTTCTTCGCAAGCGGAGAAGGGCCCTGGCGAGGATACGGAGATGGAGGCCACGCAGACGAAGAGTTTTGGTTTGCCAGTTGGGCCAACAGACGAGATCGGTTACACGCCCAAACGGTGATCCTTATCGGAGCGGCGAGGCAGGCGATACTGCCTTCGAGCCCGATTTCGATACAGCCGTTGGGGGCAACCTCCGCGACGTGCTGGAGGGCGAGATGGACATGTCATAGTGATGGGCGGTTTGGTAGAGATGAGGGGGTGGCCAAGGGCCCTGGTTTTGCTTGCAGTAATTGAATTTATTTGCGGCACCTGTACTTGTATGCTAGTGACTCTAAGCCTTGCATGACGTACCTATACCGTGTCTGTTTTATTTTATTGGCATAGTCTCTCCATGATGATGGCACGTGCGAGTATATTCCATGATGTTTGCCGAGGTCCTGTCTGGAGACGACTTATCTGGGACCTTCCTTCTCCAGGGCCCTATCCTTCTCTTCCCCCTCTCCAGGATTCACCAACGACATTTCAGCAGTCCAGAAGCATCAGCAGCATAAGCAGCATCAATCTGTGAATCTGTCCTTGCCTGACCATCAAGTCGGAAGAGGAAAACCGGCCCTTTATTTTGAAGTGGTCGGATGAGATGGAGGACGAAATGTCCAAAATCGACGCCGCGAGCGCGCCCATGGCAGCGCTTGCTCTGGGCCCTAAGACAGAGCTGCCTGTTGGTCCAGGACCCAAGGCGGCGAGGGGGGAAGCGCTCGGAGTAGCGAGCTGCCGGGCTGTCCAAGGATGAGACCGGGGACCCTGTCCCCGGTAGGCCCACGGACGAGACTCGAGCCGAAGAGGAAACCGCCGAATGGGATAAAGGAATCGAGTGGATAGACACTGCCGAGGGTCCGTCATCTCTTCCCATGCATCAATTCGTGGATACCAGGCTCAAGGAGTTGGTTGCGAGGAAGGTAGGTGTCGACTCGACGCCTTTAACCTACGCGACCGCCCTTGCACAATACGGCGAATCGGTCTACAAGACACGGAAAAAGCTTCTCGAGCTAGGCTTGTCTTCCGTCGGCGTCCGGTTCCTGTGTTGGTTAGCGGTCGGGGGCGTCTGGGCTTTTCATCGCAAGTTATTCTCATCCATCGCACGTTAAAGGCTTCCTTTCACTAACGCCTTCGATCTAGTTGACATGAAATTCCCTACCGAGAAGCCCAAGATTTCCAGGGGCCTTCGCGACTCTATATATAGTCGGATGGTCATGGAGAAGAGAAGACTGGACGCCAGCGGATGGACAGAGGTCGGCAAGAATGGCAAGGCTACAGAGCCCGCCAAGCCCGCGGCGGTTCAGAGCAAGCACATTTGCTACAACTGCCGCGAGGCTGGGCACATTGCAAAGAATTGCAAGGCGCCGAAGCAGCAGAAGCCGCAGCAGACCATGCTCAAGGCGTGGAAGGCTGAGCACATGCAGTTGGGGGATGTGCCCGTTCATGGCGTTGCCCCGTTTTCGGTGATAGTTCCCGGCAGCTTCAACCGCCAGGGCCTCGTGACGATGGTCGGGACAAGCAACGTCTTGGTGCAGCCGCCCGGCATGCCATAGGAAATTCAGTACCTCGTAGAGAGAGTGCTCGGGTCGTCAAGCGGCCGTTGGAGCGTTCGAGTCGCGTTTGCCAGGCCTGGGCTAGACCCTAAGTCTCCTGCGCACGCCGACATGCTGCTCGACGCGTTTCACGACCTCTTGGTCTGGAACACGGAGATTTTCGAGCAAGCCACACGTCTTGAGGACGTCGTGGTGCGCTTGAACAATAAGCGAGGCCTACGTGGTCGGCCCGGGCGTCCCGAGTACACCCAGGTAATCGGGGCTCTCGTGCGAGCGGCCGTATTCCTCACAGAGAAGCACGACAGACGACATCACCTGGAGCTTGAAGAGCTGAGCACGCTCTTGAGGTCTTGCTTCCAGCATCACGTGCCTACGCCCGCCAACGTCGAGCGTCTCAACGATCTCGTCTCGGACATTAACGCAGCTGAGCTGCGGACACTCGAGGGCGAGTTGTTTGGCAAGATCTGTCTAGCCACTCGGAACGAGATCCGGCAACTCATCAGCGATGAGTGGAAGCGCGAGTTAGCCGCTCTTACCGCGGCGGGAAACGTCGACAGGACGCACGAGACGTGCCACGATGAAGGCTCAATGTCAAGACCCCTGCGGAGCCAGCAAGGGCCTGCAATGCTAGGGGGCTGGCCAGGGGCTAAGGGTCACAAGAGAACGTATATATATGCTGCGGAGGGCCCCCGCAAACTGTGGAGAGCCAGAATTCAGATGTATTCCTATCCCATACATATATTCTAACTACCTGCGGACCCTGTGGAAGATCCCTTCACTCTGCTCTAAACAACGTTCTAGCACTCAAAAAGCAGCTACAGATCAGCACCGGCGAGACTTGGTAAAGGCGTGCGAGTGCTTTGATACGGGCTGCGGACGCAGGGCAAGAGTATGAATATATTCGTTCCTGCGCTACCTATTACTCTTTACGTGAAATGTGTACTCCATGACTTGTGCTGTCATATAGACCTCTGTTTCGTCGATTGGAGATGACGAGAAGGTACTGAGCGAGGGAGCCGGTTCAAGGGGAGCCAACGAGCAGGTCACCGGAACCGCAGACGAGAGTATAAAGGAGTATTGTGCATTCCCTTATTCCCGCTAGCACTAACGTTCTCGGGGAACAGGCATGGGATCGGTGGAGCGCTTCGGTTGGGTAATGAGTCCTGTCGAAAAAAGGGGTCAGCAACAGCTCCAGGTGTAGTGGAGAAGGACTCAGCCAGGGCTTGGGTAGCCAGAGATTGCTAGGAAACGCGCTGGTTGTCCGTTTGCTCCAGTGCTCTTGGTCGGCGTGCTCTGAGAGCCGTGATCGACGCCAGGCAACAGGAATGCTGGTGACGAGTTTGCTGCGGATGATAGCAGAGGATGCTGAAAAGCAATGGAATAATAGCCTTGAGGTGATAGTAGACGAGGAGAACTTACCTTGTCATAAGTCAAATCAGCGATGCATGTCTCAAGTGGAAGGGGCGAGAAAACGGCTGCCTACAGAAACATGGGTGCAGCACAAGGAAGAAGCCAAGCCTTTATTCTTAGAAAGAATATCACCAGCATCATCATCACCAAACACCCAGAAAAGCCCAATTCCATCAAGACATCAGATTTTACACCAAGATATCAGATAAAGATGGTCCGATTACCTCCAACGGAGCATGGCCAGCCAGGCGCGGCCGCGCCCCGGACGGAGGAGTCGAAGTGGAGCTACCGGCTGGGGGACGAAGCCGAGGACGAGGACGAGATAGTGGAGAGGGCCAGGAGGGAAGCTCCTCCGAATATCACAATTGGAGAGCTTCACTCGCTACTAGCGGCCACCTTTGGTGATCAGTGGACGCAAGAAGAAGAAGACGAGCTCGATAGAGCTATGAACGATGACCCGGTCGTTGTCGCGTTACTGGATCCCAGTACCGGCAGACACGGGGGTATCGGGGGTCTTTGGAAGGCGACACTGTATTCTATGCGAGAGACGCCTGATCGCCTGATGTCGGCGCCCCTGCGAGTTAGCACTCGTCAGCACAAGGCGCTGCCTCGACACGGCAACATGCGTAATCCGAACATGAACCAGATGTACTGCACCCACCTGATCGTTCTTGTCAGCCATCCCATCTGGGAGAGGGACATTCGAGCGCTGCGGCAGACCATCGCGTTTGCCGTCGCCTGCCATACCAAAGACCAACGACCTTGGAAATTTGAGACCATGGTGGGAGGCTCCGTCCTCGCAGAATTCGGACGACAGGCTGCGGCCTCAGATGGTTCTCAAACGATGGCTTCGCTGTTTCGTCAGATCAGCAATGGGGCCGCGGGAGAGAAACCGCCGCTGGTCCTGCTCATGGACGAGTTGGCGGGTGACGGGGACGACGACGTCGAAGAAGGGGACTTTGATGATGATGAAGCCGAGGTAGAGTACGAGGTGCAGCTCCGCCACTTGGCGAGCGTCATCAAGAGTCTCGACACCCTCGTGCCCAGATTCAAGCCGACTGCACACTACGAGCGACTGGCCTGCAAAGCCAGGAGCGAGCGGCACATTCCCAGTATCAAGACGCAGCTTCCTGACGTCCGGCGTCGGTCTTTGCTTCGGGAGCGCCGTCTCGCGGCGATTCAGGACAAGGGACTTACGCCGGAAGCATCAGAATTGCCAGAGTCATCCAATTCGGGCGATTCTGAGGGTATGTTCGCCACCAATTCGCCCCAACCATTGCTGACCTGATTAGCTGGCCAACAGCCTCCCGAGTCGCTGTCGATCCCGCCCACACAGTTCAGCGAAGAACGTGCCGTCGAAGTTCCCGAAACCCCTTCCCGAACACAATACCCGCAGATCGAACGGACGAGGACTGTGGAGCCCATTGAGCGCTTGCCGCCACTCCAGGGTTCTCTCCATCTCGAGACTCCAGCGCGGACGGCCATACCGCCCGAGGAGGCGTCCATCGCGGCGGCTGCGCCTGCTGTGACGTCTGCGAAGCGGACGGCTGCGCCTGATGCAACGTCTGCGAGGCCCGCGAAGCGAGTTTACAAGAACATGTACACCGCGAAGAACAGGACTGTCGCAGCACGGCCGATGGCTGGTCCGAACGCCCAGCCGCACGAGTCACACGAGTCGAATGACTTGGGTGACTTAGGTGACTTGGGCGACTCGTCCGACTCGATGGGCCCCCCCGCCGTTGTGTCTGACAGCGAGGCGAGTAATAGCCTCGGACAACCAGAACATTCCGAAGGAGAGCAGACGCGTGGGCCCGACGTGCGGGGGCACGCTGTTGTTGCTCGACCGGATGAGGCTTCTATCGAGGGTGGTTGGCCTTCGTCTCTCGGTGCTGCAGTGCCACGAGCTGCCCAGTCTGCTGCTAGGGCTGCAAAGCCTACAAGCGTTGGGACGGAAGAGACGCGGTATCCGGCATCGTCCTTCTCCACGTCCGATAGCGCGCCCCCTGCGACTGCTATGCTAGAACTAGTGGGCTTTCAATACACGGGAGAACAGCAATCAGATCAGCACAGAGATCAGATACCCATCTACCATAAGTCGATGGACTTCATCAATCCTGCCCGGTATGATTGTATGGCGGAGTGGCTAGCAGACTCTTAATCCTTTTTTTTTTTTTTTTTTTTTTTTTTACACACACAGAAACCCTGCATCCCTTGTGACTTGCATGCAATGAATAATAAATTCATAGACCTTCATGTGATATATCCTCTACGACTATGTTCGTCGCAAAATATGGCATCACAGTCAGCGCCCTGAAGGGTTACAATCTTAACCTCAGAAGGAAGTCAACAGCGAGATAAGACAGCACGATTATAGCGATAGTGTTTATTATGTCACAACATGTACCAGAGAAAGAGCATGTAATACCGGTAAGCTGCAACTATAACCTCCTCCTCGGCCTCCTCCTCATCCTCCTCATCCTCCTCATCCTCCTCATCCTCCTCCTACTCCTCGGCCTCTTGCGTGGCCCTTGCGTTCCGTATAGCTCTAGTAGTCCATCGGGTGACTACCTGCTGACGCTGGGGCTCGGCGATTTCGTTACCGACTCTTTGCTGTCCGGACACTCGGGCTGGGCGTTAAAGCCTGCACCGGCCATATTAATGAGCTTGCGGGCTGCTGCGCAGCTCTTGCCTCCAGCCACATCGGTATCGATAGCAGGCTTAGCATGCAGCTCCCTCGTCAGCTCCTTGAAGACCTCGGGGTCCACGACGGCATCGTCCCCCGAGTCGTGTTCGGGCTCGACAGCAGGCTCTGGTGTGGCCTCTTGGTGGCCTGTGGCGCCGTAGTTTTCCAGCAGCAGCGTCATCAAGCGACAGGCAGCGTCGAGGGTGAAGCCGGAAGAGCGTAGGCGAGCATTCTGACAGACGACGCTGGCCAGGGTCTTGGGCACGCTCTCGTGGGCCTTGTCGCCGCCGAGGTAGCTGATCATTCGCGCAACGTCCGCCATCTTCGTCTCGAGCCTCTCCATTCGCTCCTCAACGTCGCCGAGACGTTCCTCGATGCCCGTCTCGAGCTCGAGCTCGTCGCGGAAACTCTCAATCTCGGCGCGTGTGGCGGCGGCCAGGTTCTTCTGCAAGACGTCGCTGCGAACGAGAGCGTTCATCCGCGACATGGGCAGCTGGCCCAGCCTGCGCTTCCGCCTTCCCTGGCCCTTCCTATAAAATATTCCCTCCTGGCCCTCTGCTTCTCAGCTCCTGCAGGTAATGTTGAACGTTGACCAAACGTCAACTATACTGCTATCGTGAAACAATACCCAAAACCGCGGTACTGCGATGGATACGACGATGGACGAGGCATGGAAACCCACGATAAAGGTCAAGGTGAATGTATTACAGCAGCTTCAGAGACGGCAGGGACACATTTTCGAGGAGCTCCTCGGCCGCAGGGGCATCAGCCTTCTCGGTTTCTGCAACCGTCCGCTTTCCGACGACGACGTCCACCAGGTCACGGTTGTCCTCTTTTGCTGCAACGCGTTCCGCGTTTCTGGCGTGGACCAATGTCGCATCGACGAAGGGGTGCATGCATTCCACCTTGCCGCCAACGTCGCATGTTCCGTACAGTCACCGTGGGCCGCCCTCCTCGACCGCAACGCGTACGGTAACGACTCCGCCTACTTTGTGGTAGCCTCGACGAGCGCGCGCAAGAGCGGCGATGACCTCGAGCTGCCTGATGCCACGTACGTGCCGGAACACATTGTGCAGCCGTGGTTGCATTTTGATCTCAGTCAGCCGGGGCAGCCGCCGAGGGTCGAGGAGCTCGAGGCCCGTGATCTCTTTGCATCCCGTACGTCGTAAGCATCAATACACATTGTACACCCAACTTCGTTGTTCACGTGAATCTGTAAGTGATAAAAATATAATTAAGCATCTAATTCATGTCTGTACCTCGTCACTCGCAAGGCGGAACTGGTACCGCGTCTCGCCACCCTCGTCCACGAGGGCAAACCGCAGGCACTGGTGAGGGCGCCTGCAGTGCCCGCAGGTGGTGCCCGTGATGATGTGAGGCTGCCAGGTGGACATGAACCTGTGGTTGTCCTCAGCCCAGTGGGCGAGGTGGAACCAGCACATCCACATGAGTCTGTCGGACACCGGCTCGGGCAATACCTTGTCGACCTCGCGCATCATGATATCGGCGATGCGGGGATAGGACAAGAACGGCGCGACCTTGAAGATGACGGAGCGAACCGAGACGTTGGCCCGTGTCAGCGGTATGTGCCGCAGGATCTCGCTCAACGGTACCAGTATGTCGTCCCACTGGCTGAACCTGGGCCTCGGGTTCTGCGGCGCAGACTGCCCAGCATCGACCTGGCCGTCCTCGCCGTCCTCGCCGCCACGGGACTCTTGGCTGACCTGCGCCACGATGGACGACAGCCTGCCCTCGAGGTCGATCGAAGACGATCGCTCCTCGAGCTGGGCCTCGCGAAAGTCGAGCTCCCTGTCGCGCCTCGTCTGGGCCGCCACCATACTCTCACGCACCGATTCTGCCTCGGCATCCGCCGCAGCCTGCTTCCGTACCATCTCCTGCTGGAAAGACTCGGCGAGAGCCGCGTGGCTGCTTTGGACCAAGTCCGCAGCTTCCGCAGCACTCTCCTGAAAGCGGATGCGCGCCTGTGCGAGGAGGTTTTCGGCGGCCGCGACTTTGTCCTCGGCAGCATGCGGCTTGGCCCTGGCGTCGGCGACTTTGCCTTCGGCGTCGGCCAGCCTCGCTCTCATCGTCGCCATCATGGTCTCCGCCGTGCGTTCCCTCATGGTGACCGCCTTCTCCCACGCCTCGGCCGCAAGCTCTTTGGTATCAACCGCGGCCACGCGCGACTCGGCGATCACGGCAGCTTCAGACCTCTTGACAGCTGAGATCGTCTCCCATGTGGCCTCCGAGTCGTCGCGTTTCGCCTGGATCTCCGCGTCGGCCCTGGTCCGTAGTCTGTCGACTTCGGCGGCAGCTCTTTCAAGCCTCGCCTCAGCCTCGGTATCGGCGTTGCGAAGCATTGCCTTGGTCTCGTCGTCGGCTTTCTGAAGCCTGGATCTGACGTCGGCGTCTGCCTGCTCTAGCCTCGTCCGGGCCTCGGCGTTGGCCCGTCGGAGCCTCGACTCAGCCTCAGCGTTGGCAGCATCCAGCCGCGTCTAGGCCTCGGCGTCGGCCCGTCGGAACCTCGCCTCGTCCTCAACTTTGACAGCGTCAAGCGTTTGTGCCCTCATGGCCTTCTCTGCCCGTTCTTGGGCAGTCCGCTCGGCGTGCCTTGAACGCAGCGCCTCGATCTCGGGGTTGAGAACAGCCTTTTCAGACTAGAACTCTGGCCTGAGCACGCTCTCCTCGCCGGTCAAAGACTCTCTCATCTCTCGACGAGCAGCAGTCTTCTCGACCTCGATCACGCCCTCGGCCGCCCGGTGGGCTGACCTGATCAAGGTCGAAATTTCCCCGTCAAGGTCTGCCGTTACACTAAAGTGCATCTGCTCTGGGCCATGCCTGATGACAGAGTCATGGACGGCCCGGAGTAGGGGCTGGATCTGGAGGAGCCTCTCAACGAGGACCTCCAAGGAGTTTATAGGCTCTGTAGAGTCCATTTTGAATGTCGTGAAAGGGCTGAAGAAGGGAGAGAAGATCAAAGGACTTGGGGCTGAGATTCTTTGATACATTACAGATTTTCCCGCTCACGCCGGAGCAGGGACGATCCTGGGGCTCCTCCCATGTCCGGCGCACGATGCTCCAAATAACGTTCGTATGAAGGTCAGTGTACTGTCCAAGCAAGTGCTCGACATAGTACCTACCTCAGCAAGTGTTGGTAGGTAGGTGGGCACTGGCTGCCTCAAGCGACTGCCTCGAATTTCATGATGACCCCATTCCATCGCCAGAGCCAGTAGCATCACGGCAATATTAGCAGGATGGTATGTGGCTGAGGGGGCACTGGTTGCGGCTGTCTTAACCACGACTGCCAATCGTGACTGCCTCTTGTGCGACTACTTAAATTTTCGCTGAAGTCAGTTCGTAAACCCGCTCTCAGACTTCCATCTCCAGGGTCAATAAAATCACGACAGCACTGCGCGACGGCCACAATGGCGTCATCATCGCTGCCTGACCCTCGAATGATGCCGAAGAAGATGCCGGCGATTGCGTCCAAGTTGGGCGCTTTCAGCCTTGCGCAGCCGGCGAGTCACAAGAAGACGACGGCGGTCCAGGAGAGAATGGACGAGACGAAGCGTGCGCTGAGAGAACTCGTCCGGGCGGAGCAAGACCTCGCGAAGAAGCTCGGCACAACCACCGAAGCTGACAAGCAGGCGATGCAGGCACGGCTGGAGGAGCTGGAGACCCACGACGCCGAACAGGCGAAGCTCGTTTCCGGGCTTCAGGTGCTCAAGGCCAACGCGTCGGCCTTGGAGGCGGCGTGTAACAGGATCATGACCAAGGAGCGCCTCAGCGGCACCCTTGACTATACCTTTACCCCCGAGACGACGTTGCTGATCGCGGGTTTTCAGCTTGTGAGCGTGGGAGGCCTCGAAGCCTTGTTCGCATCCAACGCCGAGGTGGAGAGAGACCTACAGAAGGTCGTAGCAGGCCAAAAGGGCAGTGCAGCGACGTCGAGCGAACTCGTCAAGGAGCTTCTCCGCATCGCGAAGCACCCCCCGCCGCTGTGCAGGGGCATGGAGCAGGGTCTCGACAGTGTCGAGATGTCTCGACGTCGGCGCGTCGCGAGCGCGAGCTCGAACGACGCCTCGACGAAGAGATGAAGAAGAACGTCGACCTGCAGAAAGCCCGTCGCGACGCGACCGCCGAGGCGCGGAAGCACAGGCTGACCGTCGAGGCTTACAAGATGTCCATCAAAGAGGCGGCTTGCGTGCTGAAGCGCGGCTTGCGTGCCGACGATGACTTGGCTGAGCGGGATCAGCAGATCCTGCAGCTAAGGCAGGAGCTCGCGAAGGCGCGGCAGAGGGCGGAGAACCTCGACGAGGAGCTGGCGAATTCGCAAAAGTTCCAAGACGAGGATCCCCGGGACGCCGACAACGACTCGGAGGCCGACGGCGGCGACGACCGGCGGCTCCAAGAGACGGAAGAGGTGCTCAGGGGGGTGGAGATTGAGCTAGGCGCCGAGCGTGCCACCGTCAAGGCCCGTAACGCGACAATCGCCGCGCTCGAAGGCCAGGCGACGGCGATGCAACGGCAGCTGCAGTTGGCTTTTGATGCACAAGACTCTGCCGAGCGTCGTACGCTTATGGTCCTGGTCTCTGGAAACCGCATCGAGGCTGACGAGCGGCCCCGCGCGTCGTTCAGCCAGGTGACGCCTTGGGCACCTGGCAGTCACGAGCTGGCGATGCCTTCCATGGGCGCGAGCAACACCTCGGTCGTCGCTCTCCAGGTCCTAGCAAAGCTCGCCGACGAGAGCCCGGAGGCGGCCATCTTCGAGCATGCGTGGGTGCTGTGGTCGCTGCTGCGTCAGGGCCGGGACTTGGAAACGGGTCTCGCCGGTGTCATTGCCGACCAGCTCGTGACGCGTGGCGACCGGAGCCAGCCACTCGTGCTGGGGATCTGGCAGCTGTTGGTCGAGTTTGCGCGGTGGCCGTGCCTCACACGCTACCTGCAGCAGTTCCTCGACATGCTGGCGCCGAATGAGCCGTTGCTCTGGGTCCTCAATGCGGCGCGTTCCGATCCCGAGACGCTGCGAGGCGCGTGCCGAGACGTCGAGGCGGTGCTCTACCTCGAGGAGACGCCCGAGAGGGACGAGATGGCGTTCGTGTCGCATCCTACGTGGCCCATGGTGCTGCACGTGTCGTTTGCCGGTGGCTGGATGCGGTACGTGGCAGACGTCAGGTTTGGCCTCGCGTCGCTGACGTTGCGCGGCTCGGCAGATGGCACAGCGTTGCAGATGGAGTGGGCCGATCTGGTGACTCCGTACGTGTGGTGGGATATCAATGTGCGCAAGGGGGACTGTTTCTGGCATGAATATATTTATTTCCCTAGACTCTGATGACTGCTGTGACGTGGCACGATTCTACCGATCCCTTCGAGGCCGACACTCGGAGAGCCACTCGAGAAAAACGCGTTCGGATGCACAAGGCTTATTGATACGGAGAAACCGGTTCATTAGCATATGGGTATGGAGCTCGCGCGGGAACTTGACTGCTCTCGTTCTCTTATGACCAGCCTGCATCACCTCGCACAGCGCTGCCGTGCCGTCCCGAAGCACTTCGTCGTCCCCGTACACGACGAGTATGTCCTCGACCGGCAAGTCGGCCCACCACTCTGCCGGTGTCGTGAGGAGGCTGTTCCAGTAGTCAGGCGCCGAATCGCCCATGTAGTTCTTCGTCCAGTACTCGAGGGCGGCGGGGCTTAAGATGTCCTTGTCGGTATTGTCTGTCATCGATCTCCCGGCGCTTCCGTTCACGACCCACGGCGAAATGAGGGCGGCGCCGGCGAGGCGTCCTTGAATCGGTCGAGGCGATACGAGGGGGTTCGGATGTGCGAGGTGCAACAGCAGATTCAGCACGAGGTGTCCGCCGGCAGAGTCTCCGATCAATGTAATGGTCGAGGGCTGCACGGATTGCGAGTCAAGTAGATAGTCGATGAGCGCTACAGCCTGCTGGAGCTGACGGGGGTAGTGATTGCCGGTCTCCGAGGCGAGGGCTGTTATGGCATGTCATTAGCGATGGGCGTTGTCCAGCAAGTTGAAAGGCTCACCGTATGGGAGAATGAAGACAGACGTGTCGCCTGGGAGAGAATCGCCAAACCCCCACGCGACCTTGACCTGTTCGGGGAGCGCAGGTCCCATGTATCCGCCGCCGTGGAAGATCACAATGACCTTTTCCGTCTTTGCGCGGCCCAACCGTATAGCCATGGTTCCATCGCCAAGTCGGATCTCGGTGTGCGGTATGCCCAGCGTCTTGGCTACGCTGCGACACGTCTTCGTTGTGGACGGTAGCAGGTTCTGAATGGCCACGGCATCGAGGTTGGACTGGAAATCCAGCATGCCTTGGTACACAACATACTCGTACAATGTGTCGAAGCGCGTGGGCCTGCCGATGGCTGCGCGTGCGACCTTTAGGAGCAGCGCGAATGCTGTGTCGACGCGTCAATGGATGTAGCACGGTCTGGCGGAGAAGGGTGTTAACATACTGATGCGAGTTGCTCGTAGCAGGAGAGCGATCCAGCCCCAGGCACCCAGCGATACAAGGTACTCACTCGCCATCAGCGGACGAGCTTTGGACTTCATAGTAGGTGGCTGTCTAATAGATAGGGATGTTAATATGAAGCTATACATTACCTGACTATTGGGTATCGACCTAAGCTGATACTTAGGTCTATTTTTAGTCTGACCTAACTAAGGGGGCTAAGTAAAGGGTGCGATTAAGAGCTATATTAGAATACTATAATATATATTATAGTCGAGTAGGCTATATAGTCGAGTAGGCTATATAGTCGAGTAGGCTATATAGTCGAGTAGGCTA
>NW_021167415.1:0-45213 GCF_003724135.2 Verticillium nonalfalfae | reverse complement strand
TTCCTATCACCGCCCCCCCCCCCCCCCTCTTTCATATTCTCGATGACAAAGTCACATCACCGAGAGATATCCGTTGTCCAAGCCGGTCACTTCACCGCGCCGCCCACCATTATGGAGAGCATCGTTCCCGCGGCGCCCTGCTGCCCTCCTCTGTCCTTCACACATGGCCCACGAGCCGCGCCCCGGTTCTCAACAGTCACGCAAGCTTTCTTTCATCATGCACGCGTTCAACCTGACGTTGTTGCGGCGCGCGATCTTTCCGCCCAGCCCGAACGTCAGATTACGTACCGAGATCTGGCCCAGCGCAGCGCGCGACTTACACATCGGCTCCGCCAGCTTGGAGTCGGTCCAGGCGATCGGGTGCCCCTGGTCGTCAAAAGGGGTGTTGATATGCTGGTCGGCATCATGTCAATCCTTACGTGTGGCGCCCAATACGTGCCACTCGACGGTGGCGTCGTGCCAGACTCGACCCTGCGTTTCGTTCTAGAACAAACGGGTGGACGCACTGTCTTGGTCCTGCGGTCCACCCAGCACCGCCTGGCTGGGTCCGGTGTCAGCAACGTCATCGCCATTGACGGGGACGACGCTCCGGAGGCGGACGACTATGAAAAGTCCACAACGCCACAAGACCTGGCCACGTCTGACTCTGGATGCTATGTCATCTATACCTCAGGTATGTCTTCGCCCCTTTCGCTTACGGAAAAGTATCTGACAGATCTAGGCACAACGGGAACGCCCAAGGGAGTTGACGTTACTCACCGGAATGTCACAAATCTAGTGTGCCTGTCACCAGGAGGACTGGATATTGGGTCCGGCACACGCGTTGGTCAGATCCTGAACATCAGCTTCGATATGGGTACGTAGCGGTGCTTCCATCCCGTAGCAACCTTGACTAACCCCACCTTTACAGCTGCTTGGGAGATGCTCGGTTGTCTCTGTAACGGTGGTACTCTGATCCTGCGCGGTTCGAACTGGGTGCAAGCCCTCCAACAAGTGAGTGACGTCGACGGAGAGGGGTGAGCGTAGCTGACCAGGATTTAGATGGATGTTCTTATCTGCACGCCCAGCATACTCGCCAAGTATGATCCCCGCGATTACCCAAGTATCCGGGTTGTCGCTACTGCAGGGGAGCCGAGTTCTCAAAGGTATGCTCGATATCCCATCTCCATGTCTCGCTTAATCATGCTGATCTTCCCGAAGGCTGGCCGACACGTGGGCGACGCATGGCCGATATTACAACTGCTGCGGCCCGACCGAGACCACCATCGTCAACACGATGCATGCACACGTCCCCGGGCAGCCTCTTTCGATCGGCAGACCCACGCCCAATAACAATGTCTACCTGCTCGACGAGGATGGCACCCCTGTCGGGGTCGGCGAGGCGGGTATCATGTGGGCGGGTGGCCTTGGCGTCTCGCGCGGCTACGTCAAGTTGCCGGAGAAGACGGCCGAGAAGTATAAGCGCGACCCCTTTGTGAACGACGGGTGAGTCTGTCTGGTGGTCGACTAAGTGACACTGCTGACTTGACCGCAGGTCCATGATGTACAACACTGGGGATCTCTGCCGCTGGGCGGCCGACGGATCGGTGGATATCCTGGGCCGTGTGGATGACCAGGTCAAGATCAAGGTAAGACACGTCGTCTGCTCTTCACTTCACCCAGTCGACTCGGTCATCTGACTTCCTCTTAGGGCTTCCGTGTCGAGCTTGATGGCGTGACGTCGTCCATGAACACGTTCTGCGAGGTCGACAGAGCGGCCGCCCTTCTGATCGACGAAGAGATCCATGGCTTCGTGACGCCCAAACACTGCAACCTTGATGCACTGAAGGAACACATCAAGGGTCGTCAACCCTACTACGCCATTCCTACCAAATTCCACCGTCTTGCAACTCTCCCTCTGACTTCCAACGGCAAGATTGACAAGAAGGCTCTGCGGTCCTTCGCTATCACGCCTGAAGACGACGCATCCACCATATGTGAGAGCGCCTCAGGCAAGTCCATCCGCTCCAAGGTCACCGCAGTGGAGAAGGCGAGGTCCATTTCGTCCACGTCGAGTGTCACAGAAGTCAACTCGGTCTTGTCGGCCTCCGACATCCCAGTCCCAGACGAAAAGGGCCACCTGGACGAAGACGTGCCCTCCAAGACGCACCGCAAGCCATTCCGCAACCTGCGCAACCGCCTGCTCATCGTCTACCGCCGCCTATTCACGCTTGTTGGTCTTTTCAATATTGCTGCCGTTATTGCGCTTGTGTTGGCAGGGCCAACGCAAGAATGGATCGGTATCATCACATCCATCAACCTCGCCACCGCCGTTCTTGTCCGCCAAGAATTCGTCATCAACGCCCTTTACACAATCACCTGCAACGTGCCGAAATCGTGGCCGCTGTGTATCAGGTCTCGGTGTGCCAAGATCTACCACCTCGGTGGAGTCCACGCAGGAGCCGCTGTGTGTGCAGGCTTGTGGCTTCTTGCTTCCAACATCAGCGACACGGTGTGTATGTTCTCTCAATGTTCTGGCTGGGGCAGGCAGTCGCTGGCCACCAAGATCATCTCATGGATGCTGTCTGCTCTGTTCATGGTCATGTTTGTCCTGGCATACCCCTCCATCAGGAAGACACACCACAACCTCTTCGAAAAGACGCACCGCTTCGTGGGATGGACCATGCTTGGCCTCTTCTGGGCACAGATTGTTCTGAAAACCAATGATGACAAGGCCACCGACCTGTCGCTTGGCGATGCTTGTGTCCGGTCGCCCGCCTTCTGGCTGCTCACCGTCGCGACCTTGAGCATTGCATCATCCTGGTTCTTCCTCCGCAAGGTCCCAGTCGATGCCGAAGTCTTGTCAAATCACGCCATCCGCCTGCACTTTGACTACACAGTGCCCGTCAACGGCTCGTTCACACGCATCTCCCATCGACCTCTTCTCGAATGGCACTCCTTTGCCACCATTCCCGCCCCGGAGCCCGTCGATGGTCGACCCAAGGGCTACTCTCTCGTCGTCTCCAACGCTGGCGATTGGACGCGAGCTTGTATTGAGAAGCCTCCAACGCACATGTGGGTGCGCGGTGTCCCCACTTGCGGCGTCATGCGCATCGCGACGCTCTTCAACCGCGTCGTGGTCATCGCCACAGGATCCGGGATCGGTCCTGTGCTTGGTCACATCCAGAATCCTTCGTGCGCCACGCAACTCATCTGGTCTACGAAAGAGCCTGAGAAGACCTTTGGTGACGGTCTTTTGCACACAATCAAGGGCAAGATCCCCGATGCTGTCATCCACGACACCAAAAAGCTCGGCCGCCCCGACCTCGTCAAGATGGGCTACAATCTGGCCAAAAGCTTCGACGCTGAGGCTGTGATCATCATCGCCAACGAGAAGATCACCAAGAAGGTCGTGTATGGCCTCGAAACGCGGGGCGTGCCGGCCTATGGCGCCATCTGGGACAGCTGAGCATGTCAGAGCCGGCCGTGGGCTCTGGTTTTTCGAACTTTTTCTTTTCTACATATTTCTTCTGGGTTGTTTCTTTTGGTTGCAACTATTTACATTCCGAGATTCCCCTTTGTTTTAGTCAGTCGTCGAGGACGAGATTGCTGAAGACGCTCTGTTTCTTCTTTGTTTCCGGGTGGCGTTAAATGGAACAGGTTTAGGAGGCGTTCAGGACTATCGGGGCTTTAGTATGGCCCACAGAAACACAACACTCTCTACATTTCTTATCTTAGTCGTAATTCACTACATTCAAACAGGTTCGTTGTCGTCTGCAGTTCCTGGGGTCAACCATCGAGTCTCGCAACGAGTACGACGAATTGTGTTTGGCGGCAATCTGCAGCAGGTCGACAGGCGTTGACATTGACAGTCCTCGTCGTCTTGGTTGCATGGATTTGGGGTCACACCAAGTGGGACAGCTCCTGCCATGGCTTCGAGGTCGCCTGCAGTGACTTTGACGGTGCGACGACCTTTGAGCCGTTGCGCAGCCTGCGCTGTCGTCGGAACCAGAGTGGCAAGTGACCGTAAGCCTCGCCCAGCCGTCTCTCCGAGTTTTGAGCCTTCAAGGACTTTCATACGCTCCTCGAGACGAGGGGTACAATCCACGGCACAGCGAGACGAAAGCAACATGGCGGGCTGGGCAAGCCACGCGGATGCCAGCACATCGGATCCCTTTCACGAGGCATAATCTGCCCCGGAGTGCGTTTTCTGTAGCTGTACGTCCATCAGCACGCCGGTCTCCTCGTCACAGCCACCAGCATCACCAGGCTGAAGGATTTTCAGCACGTCGCGCCACATCGCACAACGGAAGCGGGCGAGAAGGCAGGAGCCGTTCGTCGCCCACTGAGGATTAGGAACATGGCACCGGGGTCGCGAGCCGTGCGGCTGACGGAGCTATCACGACGCCCCCTTCCGTCTATCACGTCGCACACGTGTGTCAACGTCATGGGGTATGAAGGAGGAGGGGCGGAGGGACCGTTCTCGTCCTGCACCTTGCGTGGTCGTGTGTGTGTGTGTGCATGCGTGTGTGTGTGAGGTCTAGCGTTCGCGGGGTCGGGTCCCGGTGCGGTAGTCGGCACTGCCTTGGCGTGTTACGTTGGTGGGGAAAGGGCGGTCGGCCGGGCGGCAGTGCTACTTGCCCGTTGATCCTCAACTACCTTGTATCGACGCGGCGGCGTCTTGAAGACAGTCAGTGTATTTCTATACTTCGAAACGACCTAGTCAGTCGCTGTAGGCTGTCGGGCGGTAAAGGCTCATGCAGCACGAAAATCCATTCCATGCGCAGGATGGCGGTGGTCATGAGAGCGCAGATGCGACGCAGCAGCAGGAGTGGGCGGTGCCGGACAGGCTGAGGACGATCGGCGCAGGATGACGCGACGGAAATATACCGGCAGGCGGGCGTGCAGCGGATGTGGATGGAGGAATGAGGCTCCTGCACTGCATCAGCATGAGCATCAGCATCAACAGCCGCAGCAGCGTTAGCCGCAGGTTTGGGACGGTGCGACGGTGATCGGGAGCCCTCGTCTCGCGAGCAATGCAACACGAAAGACGAACGTGCAACGACTGAAGTCGCATGTACGGTTGCCGGTTGCAGTCCGAGGACCAGGAGCCGCGACCCTGCCCCCTCGCAGATATCATGCAGCGCCGCGGCTGCCTACGTTCGTGCCTACCTGCCTGCGCGTCCATGTACATGAGGTGCGGTGTCAGTAGCAGTAGCAGCAGCAGCAACAACAGCAACAGGAAGGCGAGGAGGAGGCTGAGCTGCATGGGGCGTGCGCTAACGCACGTGCCGTCTGGTGCCTGTAGGCTGTTATTGGATAGTAAAAACGGCGGGTCCCAGCTCATTTCCCGCCAATTTTAGACGGCAGTGACGACCCAGGGGTTGGCGCATCCTTGGCGTGACGGGGGAAACAATCAATGGATCGTGATTTGCCTGCGTCGCCAGACCAGAGCAGACGGTTCCCCCTATTGGAGTATCAGTACCTTGGTAGTGCAGCCCCAGCCTTGGGTGCAGATCCATTGAAGGATGCAAGTGTTCGACAGTGACTTGCGGTGAAGATGAAAGATGACGGGGGCCGGTGGGAAACGTCGCGGTGGTAGGGAGGAAGGAAGCAGGAATGCAGTGCCGGCATGGCAGGCGTCATGCCAATGTCAATGTCCATGTCCAACGCTCGAAGCCGGCGCGTGCCGCACGACTGAAGCTCGGTCACGTGCACATTGGAGAATCCACCGTTTGCCAGCGCGACAGGCGTATCGGAGAGATGATGATGATGACGATGATGCCACAACAGGCTTGGGCAGCGTTGACGGTTGTGTCGTTCATCTCGGAGGGCTTCACTGCAATTGCGAACCGTGGCCTCGACGAGACATGATCTTAGTCTGATATGCCAAGTTCTTCTGCCCGCCCCATAGGTCTGCAGAGCTAGTGCTGCCAGAAAGACTGCCAATTCCTTGTTCCCGTCTGCTTCGATCCCACAAAGTGTCTTGTGCTGCCCAGTTTCCCAAGCACAGGTGACTGCCGTGGCCTCGGTACGTACGTCACAAGGCCACCACTCACCGTCACGTCAATCGCGCGGCATTGCCTATTTCTCGATTCCGCCAGCGCGCAGTCGATCCTGCATGCCGTACGGCCAAAACGGAGAGATGGGGCTGTGGTTCCCTCTTACTTTGTAATTCTCTCTGCACACCATAATCTCGTCAGCCCAGTCGAGCCACCCGGTAGGTTGCAAGGGGAGGGAGGTCCCAATTCAAGCCTTTCCCGCCCTGACCAACCGTCGTCTGCCCATTGACTGTGGCCTCAAAAAAAGGCCCCCACCAGGCAGCCACCCCGAGATAGCGGCCAGGGGGAAGGGGGCACGGGCGCACAGACACGTCTCTGGCCTCGACACGAAAATGATGGAGGTGAAACCGCGACTGCCCCCTCCCCTAGCTGCTCAGTGACCCAAGCCTCTTGGTACCAAACGGCTGAGTCTGGATCTCGCTCACCCGTGGACCGTTTTGTCGTAGGCCGTACCAGGTTGGAGGTCGTGGGCCGTGGCTCAGCGACGAAGAGGAAGGGGAATACATGTAGAAAGAAGAGCGGGTACGTCCCATTACGTCCTTCCCTCGCCCTTCTCCCGTTTTTCCCCCTTCCACCCCCCCCCCCTAACCCATGCATAGGAACCTTCCTTAGCGTGACTGGACTTGGGTCGCAGTACCAGGGGCCGGGAGTAAAGGAGCAAGCACCTCGACTCTTTTTTCTTTGGCTTTTGCAGGTACGTGCCACGAGAGAGCATGGACCCAGAATGCCCATCTCGCCTTCCTTGCTACCCTCGCGTTGGCCAGCACCTACCCAGGAACTAGTCCCAGGCAGAAACGAATCGATTGTATAAAGTGGAATGGGCATTTCCTCGAGGGGCGTTTCACAGCAGTGCCCATCTTGTTTGTTGGCTCCCCCCAGTCTCACCTCACTCGCCCTAGTGTCCCTTTTGTAAGGAGGTACCGACCGACCCTTCCTGACCTGCTTAGGTACCTACCTGACCCTTCCTGAGGTACCCTTGCCTTACCCTGCACCTCGTCTTGGCTCGCCTTGGCCTGCCTTGCCTCGCCTTTCCCTTTTTGACCTGCCGCCCCCTTTTGATTAACGACTTCCCTTTCCTCTCTCAACCTCCAACGCGCGCGCGCGCCAACTCGCCTTCGCGTCAACCTCACTCTCAACTTCGACCTTGCCATCCGCCTCCCCCCCCCTTCTTTCTTCCTACTGCCAAGGGCGACAAGAACGACGACAGCCGCCGCCGCCGCACGCTGCGGCCGCCGCCATTATTGCTATCGCCCTCACTGACGCCCATCGTCGCGGGAAACGTCATTCGCGCAAACAATCGCCCTCATCTCATGCGTCGCTCATGATGTTCTCGGCACGGCCCTGTCTGTCGCTGCCATCGGCGATCTGGACCTCGCTGACCCAACACATTCCGCCACGGTTTCGTCGCCTCTTCACCATCAGCCTCCTCATCACCATTGGTCTTGTCACACACATTCTCCTGCACACGAGACCGCACGCCATCCACCATGCGCCCTACGAGGTCCCCAGCTCCATAGGCGTCGTCCACGGTAGCATCGTCGAGGGCTCCCCGCCGAGCCTCTACCCATTGGAGCCGTTTCCGGATTCGCCCATGATCGATGCCGTCGACGACGATCGCCCGCCGCGGCCCTGGCTCGCCGTTGTCATTTGCGCCGCCGAGGAAATGGAGCGCCGCATGATCATTCGCTCATCCTGGATGCGCATGTACGGCAACCTGCCCGTCGACACGCGCTTCGTCGTCTCCAACCCTGGACCCGACTGGACTGCCGCCGTCTCGAGTGAGAATCAGACGTTCGGCGACATGATTGTGCTCGACCATCTCCAGGAGGACGACGTGACCGCCAACACGGTCAAGACGCTCGCCCTCTACCAGTGGCTCATCGACCACAACCACCAGTACGAGTTTGTCTCCAAGATGGACACGGACCTCTTCTTCAACGCCCGCGGCTTCTGGGACCGCTTCCTCGAGCCACGTCTGGCCAACAGCACTGGCCGCTACGTCTCCACCGTCGAGCGCACCGTCATCGGCGAGCTCTACTATTCGCATTCGTGGGACCTCGCTTTCCCCCACGGCGCCATGTACACCATGACCTGGGACATGGTCGAGCTGCTCGCCGGGCTTCAGCGCCGCTTCCACGTCGTCACAGGCGAGGACATGGCCGTCGCCATGCTCCTGCTCAAGGGTCGCGAGAGGGCCAATTTTGTCAACTTTCGAGGCACGGAAAAGTTTGACTACCTCGACGAAGACGCGCGCGGCGACGGCACCGCCTGGGCCCGATGCGCCACGCACCCCGAGGCGACGGAACACGCCATTGTCGGCCCCGCACCCATTGCCGTCCACCAGCTCAAGGACAAGGCGCTCTGGTTCAAAGTGGCCGATCTTTTCGACGTCAACGGCGTCAAGCCCATGCCACCGCCCACCGTGTCCGACCCCTGGCCATCATTATGGATGCGCTGGCACGACTTTTGGTACGCCGTGGGCGTCAAGGGCCTCTGGTCGTCACGCCACAGTCGCATCCCGGATTTCTTCTGGTCTTACGAGGACGGATCCTGGATCTGCGACGGCATCTGGAACCTCGGCGCCACCAAGACGGGATACGTCAAGGCGGCCGCTACGACGGTGCTCTCGTGGGAGGAGGAGAGCGAGCTGGTTGGACTGGCATAATTCGGCTGCCTGGAACCAAGAGGTCCCCACAGGATTGATTGGCTTGTTTTAAGCTATTGGAGTGGAAACCACCAAACCCCCCTTAGAGAAGCGATGCATGCGCGGCTGCCCGCCCGGTTAGGCAGTCAACTAATACCCCCGCCCCCCATCTTTTGTTCTTTCTTTTTTTACTTGGTGGGTGTCATATACAGTTCATTTGTCGGCGGAACTCTTCTTGTCAGATTAGGTAGAAATCTGGAGGTGGAGAAAAGGTGTCATTGGATGGAGAGCAGCATATCCCATGCCTAGCTACAGCTACAGCTACATTGGACACGGAGTCTGGTCAGGCGTTTGTTCTTGTCGGGGCTCATAGACAGGTTCCACCACACACGGGCCTGCATCCGACGGGCGAGATGAATTGACGATACCTCTTTGTTTTTCTTGCTTTCCCCTGGATTCCTTAAATGGCTGCCTGGTGATACATGACAAGTTCTGGAAGCTAAAGAGAGAGAAAAGTGATGAGGTGGCCTGTGGGGCCCAGAGAGTTCGGACGGCTCCCGACCACGAATCGGGTAGCGGGCGATCGTATCGACTACGCAGCTCACGCCCCCCCTTCAGCTCCTCCTTTTTTTTTCCCCTTGTCGCTTGTCGCACAGGCGAAGGTGGTGGCAACGGCAGAAACGCTCCTCCGGAGCAAACCAGGCAGCCCTGCCCGCGCCCTCCAGTGGATTGTGGTGGGTGGGTGGGTGACCGCCGCCGGCTTGGCGAGGTGGTTCGGCAGCTCGTGGGGAGGGAGGGAGGGCGTGGGAGTTCCCCAATCCCCCTCCCCCCGCGGCGGCGACCGGAGTCCGTGGCCGTGTCTGTCGGCCGCTCGTTGAGCCGCCTTTTTACCTTTCCCTTGCGACGTTCGAAGAATGCGATCAGTAATATCGCCTCGGAAGCCCATGGTACGGAAAAGCCTCAATCGACTCACTTTGCTCGAGGGCATTGAGTTGGCTGCCTGATCGCCCGGCCTCATGCCCTTCGAGATGCTCTCAGCCCCCGCTTGATGCACTCATGCCATCGCTGGTGCATGCGTTATGCGGTGTGCACCTCGGCGCGGCAGCACCAGCAGCAGCAGCCATCGCTCGGGAAGGGGCCTCATTGTTTGGCGATTCCCTGGCCTTGAATCTGCTGAGACGAGGTGAAGGCAGACGTGTCTTGTGCCTTTCACTGCAAGCCAAGCGTCTTCGCTGTCCTCCGCCCCGGGCGAAAGCGGCACGGCGTATGCGCCACGCGACGTCTTGGCCTGGGACGGATTGATCAATTGACGGGATGCATGGCATGCGATATGGATGTGGGGGTGTCGTGATAGAACGCGAAGAGGGCGTGCATTGCGCCTCGAGAAGCCGACCCGACTTCCCATCACCGGTTCCCTCCCGGCGACCACGCGAATAGGAGCATCTCCTTTTTCTTCGAACGCAAGCATGGTTCGACTCGGCGGTGCACAGGCACGCACTATCTACCAAGCGGGCACCAGAGGGAGTTTGGGGAGTTGGCCGCTCTGGTATGGTGACGGGGTACAGAAATGGCTGCCTGGCAGGCAGATCGAACCCTATTTTGTGTTTTTTTTTTCCAATGTCGCTTTCCTTTCTGCTCCCCCTACCTCGCATTCTCCCTCGCGTGCGCTGCACTGACCCGTTGACAGGGACTCTGGAATCGCGGAGCCTTTCTGACTGGTGGGTTGCTCCGTCGCGCTATTGACATGGAGGACCGCGTCTTCTCGAATGAATGTTCGCGGGCTACGGAGTCCCGGACGCTGCCGTAACCACAGAGGCCTGTCAAGGGTAAGCAAAAGAGTCAACATGTGTCTGCCTTGAGACCGTTGGCGCCCGTTTGTGCCACAGTTCTGAACGGGACTCTGGTTCGGGTTTGGATCATCGTCGATTTGACGCCCCCGGTCGCTTTGCTCGGTACACGTTGTTTGGCCTCGTTGGTCTCGACGTCACCTGTGTCAGGCGGGCTGGAATGGAAGTGGTCTCGAACACTGTGCGTGCGTGCGGGACGGATGATGTTCGTGACATTGGCGTATCAACGTCATGGCCCCAGAGGAGAGCTCGTTCCAAGGGAAGAAGAGTTCATCCTGTCAAACGGATCGACGTCCGTGGCGGCGGGTGTTGACCCGTGATGTCTGGGTTGGCGTGATTACAGTCAGATGAGAAATCAACGGCAGCCGTTGCCACCCTCATGCCAAGCCGGTCTCAAAATCGAGGACTGAAGACGAATGTCATGTGTAGTCAGCCTGTCTTTGCATGTGCCACTCAATCACCTGGCTACGACGATTTCATCCTCACCTCGGGTTCAACTCCGACTTAACTCATGAGCTTCGGTCTTACAGCTGTGGTGACAAAAAGAATGAGCAAACCACTCCCTGGGACTCGTCATGAACATGAGTGACTGATGCGACTTTGGCATACGACGAGGATGACAAGCTGCTTGAGTGCCGTCCGAAAATGTCATTGATCTACTTTGGTCGACTATCAGCAGGCATGTTTGAACCAGAGCTGCTCTTCATCACAGATACATCGAAGTTCAAACCGGACATACAATGATAGAAGAAATCGAGACGTGCTAGATCATGCTGGACTGCTACTACCGAACATATAGAGGTGAGCCTTGAAGGTTGCTCGCCCGAGTTAGTCCTCTCGAGTCCAAACACGCATTCTGGGGGCGCCGACACCCTCCAAGGGCGCCAAGGTGACGACATGACACATTCTACAACTCGACATGAGAAGCTCTGGCCACAAGACCTTGCGACATTGGTTGCGAATCTATTTTGCATCAATCATGGACTAGATCGGGCCACATTACATACTTCATCCCTAAATGAAAGTGCATCACGCGTGAACAACTCAGACTTATGCATGGTTTTTTTTAGTATACACGCTCAAGAGGGATATGGCTCCATGACAACAGCCAGAGAAGATGGCACAAAGCCGGGGGGCTCACTATAGCTACATGAATATGCCGATGTGAGGCCGGTGATCTCAACATATGTCAGCGTCTCTCCTATACACACCATAGTTGAGATAACCAAGGATACTAATCAAGTTCTGGCAATATGTTCATTTGGTTATCCCTTTGGGTCCGAGGACGACCTCAGGTACAACGGTGCGTACTGGGCGCTCCAGATATGGTGGCAGAATTCAACTTCCAGACCAGTTGTATGATATCGCTTGATCGAATTACATGGTAGGTATATCAGATAAGAATCTTTGAGTAGACGGTTGAGCCGGCTCCTTGGCTTCGAAAGACCCAAGATCGTTCTCGGGGCTAGAGGGGTGTCAGACTGCGTCCCCCCTTGAAAGGTCGAGCGACCATCGAGACGAGGGCACTTACATCCACACTGTAACTTGCAGGCTGCTCCAACTTTCAAAGGAATTTGGTCTGCGTCACACAGAGTGAATGTAATATCCAATTGATAAATGCAGCTGTCAACATTGAATAAGTGTTGGCATCCTCCGCCTTTCACAGTCAGGGCCTGATAAAAGTCGCCTGAACGAGCCCTCTGTCCTCCAACAAAGCTGTAACCAAGTTGTCCACCACAGGTTACCATACCAAGATGTCCACTACCACTACCTCCGCCGATGCACCCATATGCGGCTCTATGCCCGCATGCTCTGTATCATCAGATTGTCCGCACATTGTCATCACCTCCATCGTTCGAATCCAGCGCGTCAATGGCTGGACGGCATTCACTAGCATTCACACGCGACGCTCACCTTTCTTTCCTGCACATAAATCAGCAAGAGACTCCGGAATACAATGGCCAGGCACCAATCCCAAGAAGAGAGTGCCAGTCTGTGCCCTTTGCTTCTCCATCAGAGTCGGTCAAAGGGATTACTGTGTGAGGTGCGCAAGGTTGCTGGCTGCTCGCGACGCGGACAAAGGATAGTGAAATAATGCGGCGGAAAAGGCATGAAAACAAAGCAATGGTTCATTGAAACACACAAAGTGTGTCAGTGAACTGTTGAGGTTGATCCTTTGAAACAGCTCGTTGCAGCTATCCTCGGTCTTTCATCAAAGGGAAAGGAGGTGACGTAACTCGGGGTAGAATAATTCAGTCGAGAAAATCCAGTCAAGAAACCCAGCAGGAGCACATTGAGATTCCATCATTATACCGGCCTGACCTTGACCATCAAGTCCACGGGCCTAAGGTTGAACCACCCATCTTGCTTCAACTCATAGTTCGGGTCCACCAGTGCGAAATTGACCCCGCGGATGAGCTTCGTCAGAGCAACCATGTTCCACTGCCATGCGTAGTGTTTGCCAATACATTCGCGCTTTCCGTTCCCGAACCACTTCTTAACGCTCACGGGCAGATTGTCGAATGTCTCACCCATCATCCTCTCGGGGACGAAGGCTAGAGGGTCTTGGAAGACTGCCGGGTCGCGATTCACGCCGGCCAGGACAATGATCATTGGCTGATTGTGAGCAACCTGGTATTTGCCTTGGCCTAGGACCACAGGACTGGTGTCATTCTCCCTGGGGATCGGCTCAATGTTGAAACCTGGTGCGGCGAATGATAGACGCAGTGATTCTCTCATGATGCCTTCGATGTAGTGAAGTTGCGACAGGTGCGCGTAGGTGAGTTCACCACCGGCCAGCACGAACTCAATCTCTTTACGTGCCGTGACGATGACGTGCGGGTTCTTGAGGAGAAAGTAGATGGCAGTCGAAACGAGGGCAGGTGCCGTGCTGCTGCCGATCGGCATGGATACGATGTTGTCGATGACCTGCGATTCTCGGAGACTCTGGCTTGTCTGGGGGTCCTTGCCATTCATGAGAACGGAGAGAAGATCGTTTCGGCCGTCCAGAGAGGGGTGCGCTTTGCGATGGTCGACCATTTCCTGGGCATACGTTCGCATGACCTTGATGGACTTTTTGAATTTGCCCTTGAGAAACCAATTGACGAGGCCGGGTCTGGTGGGCCGCTTCATGGCTTCCGAGGTGGAATCTTCCATTCCTTTGATCATGGGGTGTTCAGGGCCGTCGAGGCAATTGAGCTTTTTGCCGTACAGAGTGAGCGATGTCGCCTCGAGGTTGAGACGGTTGAGCTCGCCGATCAGGGACACCTCGTTATCCTCTCCCAGGACTCTCCACTTGTCGATGAGCTCCGTGGCCGTGTCGCGCATCTCTTCAAAACGATCAGCCATTGACTGGGGAGTAAGCTTTGGCGCAATGATGCGGTGGGCAATCCCCCAACTCTCCTCGTGGTCGTAGGCTGTGAAAAGCGCGTCATGGACGGCAGCACGTATCTCGACGACGGGCCCGCCAACATACTTGCGGAAGCGCTTCTCGTCGCAGAGCTCTTCAGCCAGAGCGGCACTGGCCACGAAAACAATGCCGTGGCCGAGCACCTTGATTTGGAAGATTTCGCCGTATTCCTCTGAGAGCTTCTTGAGCGAGTCCCATGTGTTGCTCGGATTGACGTTGAACAAGTTACCCAGAAGAGGCACTCCAGGAGGGCGGGGGATTGGCTGGCTCATGGTGCCGATGTGTCAATCTTGAAGTGAGGAAGGCATTTCGACGAGAAGGCCACCGGTAGAAGGGCCCCTTATATTTCACCTAGCATCGCACCGCGGCATTGGAGTGTCCAAGAAGGAGGCGTGACGTCTCACACCTTTGACCTACACCACATCATGCTGTCTCACACACCAACGCATCTTGCAGCGGGGGTCAGCCAGCCATCAACGAGCCTGGCGTGTGAATTTGCATTGCAGGGAAAACCATTGGTCATGAGAGCTTGAAATTAGTCGGTCATTGAAAAAGAAACGAGCTGGGCCGTTCTGTGTCCTCTGAGTTAGCCTGATGTAAACACATACGCTGAGTGCCTACCACCCTGTATGATGTGCCGCGTCCGTCAAGTGTTTGAATGAACCAGGGAGATCAATCACTCGCAGGGTCCCTCTTATTACCATTCAAGAGGAATTGTACTGAGAAATCACTGGCTGAACAGGCGAGGAGTGCTGGTCGATAGTGCGTGCTAGCCTGATGTGTGGCCGTCGATCACCTCGCGTAGTAAAACAATGTGTCGGGCACTCACACTCACTGTAAACACGGGCCGCGCCGCCATGGCATGGGTTTATAATGCAGATCCCACGAACACGACTCTTCCAGACAGAGGCATAATTGAGCTGCCAATCTCTGATTCATTTCCAGCCGGTATGGAAACCAGGCATCCTATTATAGCGGATGGGCGGAGAGGTGCCTGCCTGGATACATGCCAAAGACTTGCAGTGCGAGTTCATTACGAGAAACGTTGTGAAGCCGTAGAGTTTAGTTGCAACGAAAATAGTTCGAAAAGCTCGTTGGCATAATATCCCCGAGGCACGAGATAACATCAATGCCCGAGGCTGAAGAATTCAGAGAGACAAGGCCATAAACTTTGGCTCCTTGAGCCGAGGAAACTTCTCCTCTGCAACTCAGCGACGAATATCATTGACAGGTGTGAGTTGATACCGCAGCCGTGGTCATCAGGACTCGATATGCCTTCCTGCTCCTTCCTCGGGCGTCGTTGACTTTCTATTCAACCACGCACAACTGCAGGCCTTCATCGTTGTGACTATTGTTGGCCGCCCGAGTGAATTTTAGAAGGAGCCTGAAAAGGTCATGATATTCTGTCGTCTGCCTCTTTCTAATTGTGGCAAGCACGCAACCCCGACCCCTTGAGCTCTTTTCGTTTCGACTTGTCAACTCCATCACGCTTACCTGCCTGGCAAACCACTTCACTTTACCGAAGCATCTTACGAGATATATTGAAACCTTCTATGTAGTCGTCGAACTGAAGAAGGCCCATCACAATGTCGACCTCAAGCAGCGTACCTCATCGACACGCGGGTTTACAGCCAGTCTACATGGCCACTCCTCGCACCGATACAGCGGACAACGTAGGCAAGGTCACCGGTATCAATTCTGGTACTCTCAACAAAACCATAGTACCTCGGCGAACGGCGACGAACCCGGCAACAAATCCAGGGAATACGCACCTCGACACCCTCTCATCCCGTACAGATCACATCATGTCCCAGCTTCAAGGGAACCGCAATACTAGCCGCATGGGGCGTATCAAGCATTGTAACAAGTGCAAGCACCTCTATCCTATCGAACACTTTCAGTTTTTAGATAACTTTGGTCGCTTGAAGGAGCGAGTGAATTGCCAAACGTGCCGCACAAAGCGTCGTGCCTCCGACAGAGCGCGATTGGCCCGCGAGAAGGAGGCTCAATGGGCCGAACAGCAGCAGCGACGTCAAGACCTGGGACAGCTTTTTCGCGGCAACTATCCCTCAACAACCATGCCTGATCAAACTGCCTCGGCTCAAGGCTGTCTTGTTGTTGCTGATAAACCTCAGACTCAAGCACCGCAGACCGAGCCAGGCTTCAACACGATAGCACTCCGAGACCTGATGCCTGCTGGCTGGGAAAAAGTTGCCGTGCACAGCCACCAGCCTATATCCACTCAATGCAACTCACAGAAACCTCCAGTTGCGTCTTCGACTCACTGTCATGCACCCACACATGTTGATCCTCGCCGTCTGGTCAGCACGCCGGGCGGGACGGGGAACATGAAGACCCTTTACAAGGCGCCCCTGCCTCAATACGCACCGAACACCAATCAACCTACCCTTGAGCCCAGTAAGTTCATGGGATTGTCTGGGAAAGCGCCGGGGCTTCAGGTCGGTTCGGGTCAGGTTGGGTTCGGCCCAACCCCATCACCCGGATCTGCAAAAGATGACACAACTTGCCCAGTCGCCATGCCGTTCTCCTCGAGCTCTTCAGACCCTGCCGACTTCTCGTTCCCTTCCCCCGTGGATCCTGCTGCTGGTTTGCATGCCACTGCACCGTTGGACTTTGGAAAGCTTCTTCTGGGGGATGGCCCACCTACTGCAGACTTTGATAACATGAATATGGTGTGTAGCCGCAGGTTTTCGCAGCTTGGATAAATGATTGATCATTATGCACAGGACTGGCTGCATGAAGCCCAAACAGCGCACACAGACTTTATGGAGTTCCTCAACGTCGATAGCAACGACCCGACAGGCTGTCCGATGCAGACAGAACGCGAACCCGACGAGTTGTTGCAACTGAACCTTGAGAACCCCGCTGAACCGTGTTTTCCGCAGTTGCCCGGACAGCCCCAGGAGACGTCAATCGACCAAAGCACTTCTATTGCAGCGGCTTGTCTTGCGCCTGAGCAGACCAAACAGATCAGTGATGGTCGTGCAGAGGCCTACCCTGACGGCAACAAGCATTTCCACTCTCTTCCCGCTGTATCTGCAACCCAGCTGGCTAGTATGACCCCTCTAGAGAAGCAGACTCTAGAGAGATGGGAGACTGGCCTGCAAAAGTGCTCGCAGCTTCGTGCTCTGGACGCGTCAACGCTCGAATGCCTCTGGCTAGAGCGCTGGAATGCCGCCCAGGCTGGCACTGAGGTCCGCCCGCACACGGCGGAAACACCCAAGGATCTGTGGCAGATACCGATCAATACTGCGCTCGTATATCCCGAGAGCCACATAAGCATCACGTAAGTTCTGCAGTCGAGCAAAGTTGGCGATACCAGTCGGAGGGAAGGGGGGTTCATGCCTCGTTGGAGGGAGCATGATTCGGCAAGTTGCTTCTCCAAGCTTGAGTTCGACCTCAAGCCGACAAAGAAAGCTACGGTTCATGAAGGACCGGCAAATGGCTTGTGTCAACTGGGGTTCTTGATGTCCAGAGGGGGTTGAACGGGGGGGGGGGAGGTGGTCCTCCCTAGCTAACGGCCGGGCCTACTCCGAAAGCGTTGGCTACCAATTTTTTAACTTAAGAACCTGCTCTTCATTCTCGACTCTCAATTATACACGGCTGGTCATGTGGTCACAGGAACCAACGCGATGCATGTCGTTGTTTAGGCTTGCCCTGTCTCCACTGCGTCCAACTCAACTTTTGTTAAGCAGTGACAACGAAAGCTCGTAGCTGGACACCCCGGACAATCGCGATAACATCACGTGATGAGTGATTTCCCTCGACGTCTGCCAACAGCCTCCCCGATCAAGTATAAACCATGCCGCTATCTACTAACCACGTTTCTCTCTCATCGTATTTCCACCAGGACGATCCAGATGCCACATGCCATGACGTCACGACATCTGACGCAAGTTTCCTGGCAACATTGCAGTCCGCGCCAGCCAGTCACTGCAGCGCGACGGCGCCTCTGGACCTGTCAGTTTCCCAACGGACCACATCCACGCATGCCGGTCGCCCAGGCTAGCTGTGCTTCTAGCCAGTCCAGACTCTGCAAGTGCAGACCGCGTGCAGGCACGCGTTCAGCTAGCCAGGGCCGGGGCCTGGAGCCAACTGTGCGCACCGCGTGAGAACCTGATTGTCAGGGTAGCTTCCACCCTCCACCCCCACCTCTAAAAATGTGTGAGGGTTTAGTTTTCGGCGTGGAGGAGGCACATTCACCGCTGCTGCTGATAAGACCATGGGGGATCGATCGGATGTTCTGGCGGACGCCATTGATGAGGGGCTACGGTGACTTTTGTGATATAAGATGCAGGGTCATCCTGTGAGCCCCATCACACCTGTAGCTTGCGTGTTTGCTCTTCGACCTCTTCCTCCTTCCCCCGCCCTTCTCTTCTTGATACCCGGTGACGAGACAAGAGCCGCCGAGTAGCGACCGACCGACAAGATGGGCGACCAAGAACTCACCCCCGAGAACATGACCATGATGCAGGGCTTCGAATGGTACGTGCCCGCCGACCAGAAGCATTGGGTGCGTCTGGAGAAGCATGTGCCGCAGCTCAAGGCATGGGGCATCGACAACATCTGGGTGCCTCCGGGGTGAGCTCACATCCCAATGGTGTTTCCGACAGCAAGACACAAGACCTGACAGCTGCTAGATGCAAGGGATCCTCCAAGGAGGGCAACGGGTACGACATCTACGACCTCTACGATCTCGGCGAGTTCGACCAGAAGGGTTCCGTTGGCACGAAATGGGGCACCAAGGAGGAGCTCCTGAAGCTCGCCAGCACGGCCAAGGAGAACGGCGTCGGCCTCTACTGGGATGCGGTGCTGAACCACAAGTTCGCTGCCGACCGCAAGGAGAAGTGTCTCGCGGCCGAGGTCGACGCCAACGACCGCAACAAGTTCGTGTCGGACAAGTACGAGATCCAGGCGTGGGTCGGCTACGACTTTCCCGGGCGCAAGGACAAGTACAGCAAGATGAAGTACCATTGGTACCACTTCAGCGGCGTCGACTTCAACGCCGCCAACGACAAGACGGCCATCTACAAGATCATGGGCGACAAGTCGCAGGGGTGGGCCGACACGCCGGACGTGGACGACGAGAAGGGCAACTAGTAGGTCCTTTCCCCAGCACGCCTCGACACGCGGCGCCGACGCAGCGGCTGACCGAACACCACGTGTACAGTGATTTCCTCATGGGCTCCGATCTCGACTACGACCACCCCGAAGTCGTCGAGGACGTCATCAACTGGGGCAAGTGGCTGGCAAAGGAGATGCCCCTCAAGGGCATCCGCTTCGACGCCATCAAACACTACAGCACAGACTTCCTGCGCAAGTTCATCACGACGCTCGACGAGGAGTTTGGCCAGGGGTGGTTCTTCGTGGGCGAGTTCTGGAAGGACAGCCTCGACGACATGACCGACTACCTGGCGCGCATGGGCAAAAAGTTCTCCCTGTTCGACGCCCCGCTCGTCTACAACTTTAGCCAGATCAGCAAGTCCGAGGGCGCCGACCTGCGCAAGGTCTTCGACGACACGCTCGTGCAGAAGGAGCCCGTCAACGCAGTGGTAAGCGCGCCGTCCCCTCCCCGATAGGAAGCCTGTGAAAACCCAAGACCCGGCAAGGTGCTGACCACCCCCACAAACAGACGCTGGTCATGAACCACGACACGCAGCCCTACCAGGCCCTCGAGGCCCCCATCGAGGGCTGGTTCAAGCCGCTCGCGCACGCCTTCATCCTCCTCCGCAGCGAGGGCTACCCCTGCGTCTGGTACGGCGACCTCTACGGCATCAAGGGCGAGCACCCCTTCCCGCCCTCGTGCGGCGGCATCGTCCCGCGCCTGACCCTCGCCCGCAAGCTCTACGCCTACGGCAAGCAGGCCGACTACTGGGACTTTGCCACGTGCGTCGGCTGGGTGCGCTACGGCACCTGGGACCGCCCCGCCGGCTGCGCAGTCGTGCTCAGCAACGCCGGCGCCGGCGAGAAGAGGATGCACGTCGGCGAGGTCCACGCCGGCGAGGTGTGGACCGACGTCCTCGGCTGGAGCGACCGCGAGGTCGTCATTGGCGACGACGGCTTTGGCGTCTTTGTCTGCGGTCAGACGTCCGTCAGCGTCTTTGTGAACCGCGAGGCCGAGGGAAGAGACAAGTTTGGCGGCGAATTGTGAGTCTCCCGCCCTTACGATGCCTGATGATGTTGGTTTCAAAGAGCCAAGCTGACCATGCCGCAGTGATACCAACATCTATGAAGAGTAGATAGACTAGGGTCGGGGTAGACCCAGTGGGAAGACATGCACCTTATGATAAACACGTGATCAGGAACGTCATGTAGTCACACATAGCTGTCAACTGTGACCAAATCTACGCATCTCGACACTACTACATGTTCACAAAATGACGCATCACCGACCATCGGTTCGTTTAGACAAGTCTTATGTATGGGATCGAGTTGTGTTCCCACTATCTAATACACCGCGACATGCCAGTCGCAACCCGCTTTCCTGTGCGCAAAGAAAAATAAGACGGTCACATCGTCAATCATGTCGGCCCATATCCGGTGGTTCCCCTATCACATCAAGCGCGGTGGGGATCCCGACCCCTGGTGACCTCTCGAAAAACAAGACCCATATAAACGCCCCGGAGACCCTCGGGTCCCGCCCCTGTTGTGATGCCGTTCGAGTAGAGTGTAAGGAAAGAAGGTTGGCTCAAGGTATGATGTGGTGGAAAGGAAAGGATGGCGGGGAACCGCCTAGAGGCAGAGGCGCTCTAACCTGGCTAGCACAGGCTCGAGGCCGGCGCTGATGCGCTGAACCCTGGCAATCGCGACCAGAGACGTCTCCTCCTCTTCGGTAGCGTCCACCAGCTCATAGCGCGCCAGGACCTTCTCTGACTCGATACCGCCAAAAAGGTCAGTGTGTGACAGGCCATCCGTGTCGAGCTCGACAGGGGCAGTTGCAGATGAAGAGGGCGTCGTGTGGTAGAGAGCAAATTCAGGATCATTCTCGAAATCATCATCATACGTCTGCTCGGGCTCGGGGATCTTCTCAAGCACGGCCGGGGCGGCATTCATCTTGGGCGACTCGATCATGGGAAGCTCAACCTTGTCATCGTCCGACTCAAAGGCCTCGCCCACAAAATTGGACGTCTTGCCAGAGAGAATATCAGCGTCAATGGTGGCGGGCATCTCTGGGGTCTCAAGTACGGCATAGACTTGGGGCTGGAAGTTGAACGAGTCGTTGTTCAGGTTGAGCATGGAGAGATCCATGTTCTGCTCCGGGATCATGGCCATGCCAATCTGTTGCTGCTGAGACTGCTGAGCGGCGTAGGGGTTGGAATCCTTGTGGGCCTGCGCCTTCTCCGACTGACGCTGCTCAGGCTTGACGGGCACCTGCACAGGCTGCTGCGGGATGGCCTGGGGGTTGTTGCTGAGATGGTCAAGGAAGGTAGAGAAGGACGGCGAGGTCAGGAGCATGCGGGTAAGATCCGACAGGCGCTTGTTCTCCTCCATGAGAGCGTGGTTCTGCAGGCGCAGGTCGCCGTTCTCGGTGACCTTGTTGGCAATCTCGGCCTCGAGCTGCGTGATGTATTCTGTGCGTACTAGGTTAGCTGCATGACTTTGGGTTTGTGGTGCGGGAAACTGTGTGACTTACCCTTTCTCCTGGAGCGGAAAGCGCGGGCAGAGACCTTGTTACGCAGCTGGCGGCGCTCCTTGCTGCTGAGCTTCTTGCCCTCCTCACTAGCGAGCAACCTTTCGTCTTCGTCCATGTCGTCCTCATCCTTCTTGGGACGGGAAATGTTGAGCATGGGCATGCTGCCGTCGTCTTCCGAAGCCGACTTGTTGCGCATGGAGTTGAGGAGCTGCGTAATCTTCTGCTCGACAATGGGGTCGGTCGGCTGAGCGCTCTTGGTTCTGGGCCTCGTCTGTTGGGGCTGCGACTGCTGCCTTTGCTGCTGCTGCGACTGAATCATCTGCTGCTGAGCACGCTGCTGAGCCTGGGCCTTGGCCAGAGCGGCAGCTTGCGTGTGCATGCCCGGCCAGAGGCGACCTACGTTGCCAGGCTGCGAGGGCAGGACGGGAGACTCCTGTCCGCCGATGGCATTCGGGTTGATGGTCGACTCGGTGCCAGGGAAGAAGTACTGAGACTCGGGGGGAGAGTCAAAGTCCATGTCCATGTCGAGGCTGCCGGAGCCCTGCGAGTGGGAGTGGGCTGAGGGGGCGGCGTTGAAGTCGAACATGTCGTCGGCGGGGCTGACGTTGTTCAGAAACTCCATGCCGTAGCCGCTGTTGTAGCCGGAAATGTGCGAGTTGGCCTGGTTGACGGCGAGCGTGCTGGCCAGAGCGCCGGGCACGATGCCGGTTTGCTGCTTGTAGAGCTCGTACTGATGGCTCGGTCCGCTCAGAGACGGTTGCGCCGTCGAGGGCACGGTCGGGGTCTGGATGGAGCTGACAGATGGCCTGCTCGGGAAAGAGTTCTTGCTGGCCGAGGGAGAGAGCGACGGCGAGGCATAGGCAGGCATTGTGTCATACTCGCTCAGGTCGATGAGACTGTCGAAGTTGTCGACATTCTGGGGCTGATTTGTCGTCATGGCGACTATATGTATCGGAAAAGGCTTTCGGTCGGCCGGCGAAAGTGGGAGTGCCTTTTGTCCAGGTAGATTGGCGTATGTTGGGGGTCAGGAGAGTGTACACCTAGACCGCAGGGCAAGCGCTTGGGAGGGGCTCGATTGCGGTTGATTGTCTGCTTGATTCGATGCTCTGTTGGAGGACCTGAATCGAGGTTCGTAGCGATGGCGATGGTGGTGCTGGCAGTGGTAGGCAAAAGTGAACGACGTTGGATACAATAGAAGGTGGTGGTGGTGGATGAGGATGACTGAGGAAAGATCGGGGGTTGTTTCTTGGGGGGTGGGCAGGAGGCAGCCTGACAAAGTACAAGTGCTGGGCGGGGGACCTTTTTCTTGGGACTTGGAAAGGAAAAGTACTTGAGACGGACGGGTTGGTGGGCGGGAACAAGTAGAGCGATTGCTTACTGCCTACAGCCTGTGCATGGGCCCGGGCCAATTCCAAAACTGGGAATGGGGCATCAACTTGGACCCAAAAGGGGGGGGGGGGGCTGAGAGCGCAGTTGCTGGCGGGCGGTGGGGGAAGGAGAGGGAAGGGGGACGCGTCAGCTCATGGAGGCCGACGCCCAATCGGGCCTAGCACAAACAACGAGGCCGACCCCGCCAGACGAAGGCCCGAGCCAATGAGATATTCATACGGGCTGCGTCTCGTTCTTCGGAAGTATCCGTTGGCTGTCATTGCTGGGATCTCGCACTCTCGCACCGCGAAACTGCCCCCTCGTCGCATTGTCATTGTGATACGAAGTACCTACCTACCTCCTGAAGCACTGCCTTAGGTAAGCCAGGGGAAGAGCGCCGTACTCTGCCTCCAACAACAGAACAGGCCACCAGAACAGGCCACCAGACCAGACTGCACGAAGCGCTGTGAGCAATTACTGGATTACACACCCTCCTTTGATGCACTGCAGGCAACGGCCATGATCATGACCGATCGTACAGTGTATCGGCAGATGAAGGGAGTTGAGAAGCCTGGGTGCACAGTCGCGCTTCGCCTCATTCGACTGGCCAACTCTATTAGAGCATATCACATCAGCTCAGAGACATTTGACGATCGATTCAATTGCCATGAGAAAGGAATAGCCAACTTTCCTTAAACTGCTGCCTGATCCCACATCACACCGACTTCGGCCTCGACGCGAAAGGGAAACTCGCCGTTAAGCCCGAACCGCCCATGGCCCATGGACGTTGTAGCGACCGCTAGCACTGCCCCCAAACTCGCCCTCGTGTGAGCCAGTAGGGAAGAACAGTAATCACAACACAACACACACACTGCCTTCACCAGCACGCAGCATGCAAAGCCTACGCGGCCGCCCCCCCTCGCACCCGAATCCTCGTCCACACTTCCGGGCGCATTTTACCTCCGTCTCACGATCGCTGCTCATCTCGAAAACGGCCAGCCTGATGCACTGCCTACTTTGAGCGATGGTGAGGAGGGGGGAGGAGATGAGGGCTGTTTGCCCGCTCCTTCAAGGGTCTTTGACATTGCCAATCTCGCGGGGAAGCCGTCTCATGAGCATGATTCCATGGGTAAGGCGTGACCCTCGAAATTGACAGCTGTCCGACTTACACCCATCCTTGATTCCGAATTTTGAGGCGCTTCCACCCATCCACCGGGAACGACTATGTTCCCTTGGGACGAGGGTTCCCCTTCGAGGGTCCCTGTGGCACGGTGCCTTACCTACCCTATGAACATGCGAACGGGCGAGTCAGCTTCGGGGGGGCTAATGTCCTGACACTGCAAAGCACGGGACGGCGGAGTGCCCGCACTGCCACCGCCGCCCATCACCCACCTCCCACCACCCGATCCGAGACTCAATACTCTAGTCAGCGCCGCAAGCATCACCAGCACCACACGGATCCTCTCGTAGTCGCGACCACGATTGCGCCAAGGTCCATTGGGCAGAGAGACCTTGCCAATGCTCCTTGTCTGTCTGCTCAATGCTTCTGTCGCACCTCCACCAGGATCTGGGCTCTCCCAATCTCTGTTGAAGAGACGGGTCGGTAGGGGAGCCTTGCACGCTTTGCTGGACAACGAGTCAAACCTAGTGTTCAATCATCATTCGTCCACAATGGAAGCAACCGTCAAGGACTGAAACCTTTGGCTCCGTCGCCCACATTCCGTCGCCACTGCCACCGTCTTCGCATCTGCCCCGTTTTGCGGAGAAGGGGTTGGGCGGCGGTGTTGAAAGGGAATAGACAAAAGCTGTCAACCCAGAGCGGCAGTTAGACACGGGCCGTTTGCTCACAAGCTCGACTCCCGAGCTTTTTCCTTTCTCGTGGTACACTTTGGTACGCTTGCGAGTCCGCAAGAGTCTAGACGCTGGCCTTAGACCGCCCCCCAAGGCTGATCAACGGTGATGCCTCAGGGGCGATGACGTCGATCGTCTGAAAATAGCAACTGCCGGTACGTTTCATCTAGTGCGCACCACCCACGAGGACGCACCTGTCAACATGCCCTGATCGACAATTTTGCCTCGCGGGCATGGCTGTGTTGCTTGGTGCTCGATATTAATTCAGCACAGCTGATGAGCATGGGAAAGCAGAAAATGGAGGACGAGAAGGGGGAAAAAAACTTTCGCGTTAGCCCCACGCCTTTCATTCTGCCCGTGGCACAGTTGTTCTCTCGTGTTGATCATGTTGGGAAGGGTCAGGCAAGTTCCCCTTTTATGCTGTCCCGTTTGCTCACTCAGCGCACTCCTCGTGTCGCGCGGCACAAGGTATTATTCCCGCCTTAAAGCCCTGTTCTCGAACCTCTGGCACGAACAACAGTACCTATGACAGCCCTGTATCAGGCCGACGAGGAATGTTGGTGGGATTCCCATGCCGGTCATCCTCGAGAGGGCCGCACAACAGACCAGTCGTCGAATTCTCAGCACCGGCCTCGCGGGAATCAGGTCGGGGTTCGGGTGCCCGTCTTGCCCGTTCAGTGCGAAGCTTCTCTCCAAGCCGCTAGGCATCTGGTGTCTCCATGGCGGGATCCTCAAAACAGGTTTTCGCCGCTGTCAGTTTGGTCGGGACCTCCGGCGTTCAGCCACATCATGTGCCACAATTACATCAGCAGCCACATGAACCGATGACACTTGTGGCGGTGCTATCCTTGGCCGCCACTTTTTCTTGCGATATGACCTAAGATCAACAAGGACGTGATGTTGAGTGTGTCTTGTCTTCTGCACGTCAATGACCTGCCAATCATATGTTCCAGCATCACTCTATTTGTTTATTTTGCTAGATACATATCACGTACAGCTTTCAACCCACGCTTGAGGTCTGTCTATCAGCGTCAATTTGACGTCGGACGAATGCTTGGTCGAAGGATCTCAAACAAGGACGGGCAGAGAAGAACCCTGCATGGAATTTTGGGTCGCACCGGGGAGGCGGACATGTGTATCTGAACCAGCTCCTACAACGAGCAAGACATGCAGTTCTGGGAGATGTCAGAAGGAATACCGATCGGCTGTCCTGCATGCGAGAGGTCGCTGATCTCGGGGGGCCAGCAAGGCGAGCAAATTGGGGGCAAGCATGCAGTCTTCAGGGGGGGCAAAGTCAATGGATGCGGTTTTGGGCACTTCAGCAGGCTCTCGCCGGTATGTTTTACACTTCTGCGCGCAGAGCCGCTCCATCATCACCAATCTGAGTCACTTCTGTCCGTCTGTCCGTCTGTCCGTCTCGTCCCGTCTGCCGCCCGGCAATTTTATTTCTTCGATGCGGCACACGGCCCCTGGCCTTATCCTGCACCAGCAGTGGCAATCTCGGGACCGCACTATTGAAACTCTGGCAGACATAGGATGACTGCTTTGTCTCCCCAAGCCGCCCTTCCTCGAACGCCCTTCTCGAGCAGTTCCAGCACCCTGAGATGTTGTGTTTCAGCCTGCCGACCCCACGGGGGCTTCGTCGCCACCGCCTGGGGTATCGATAAGCCCAAGACATCCTGTGAACGGACCCCGCCAAAGGCCCGAGAGATGTCTGGAATACCACTTCTGTCTTGCCTCACTCTTTTACTCTCTCTCTCTCTATCTCTCTGGGAAGATCCGACAGGCTCACTCGCGGTCAGGACCTACACATGCATGATGCCGGTCTGCTGTGGTTGGGGTTGAGGTCGAGGTGTGTCGCTAGGGCAGCTTGCCAACCCGGCGTCCGGTCCATCGACTTGGTGTGCGTCCAGGGTCTCGATAGCCTCTTCTCTTGGTTGCGATGTAATACAGAGAGGGGGTCCCTCCCGCCTCCGCGCTTGGGGCCGTTTGCTCGGGTCCATCTCCCTTGCACCTGTGATGGTGCCTGATCACCGGCAACGAGTCAGACGCTTGAGTGGCAACAAGCTGTCGGCCGTGGCTTTAGAGGAACCCATGTTCCTGGGAGACGCGCTCCTTGAACGTTCAACTGTCATGTCGTTCCTGGACGCGGAGGCAGAGCACACAAGCTGGTGGGGCGAAGCCTTGGCCCGTCGCGCTTCGAAGCTTCTTCGCACTCGTTCGAGGTTCGGGTCCAGGCAGGCGGGATCCCCGCAACGGTCCCCACCTACTGTGAGGGGAAAAAATCAGAGCCGAAGCATGATGAATCTCCTCATCAACATCCGAACTGGTGTAATGGCTAACATTTGACGCTCTCACCGTCAGGCTCAGGGTTCGATTCCCTGGTTCGGAATGAGACGCTTCGGCGATACACTTTTGCCCATGCGCCTGATCATTTTGGTCCAGGTATCCCCCAAAAGGACGCAATAGTCTTCCGATTGTGACTTTTTGCGTGCATACATGTATATGCCGGGCTTGGTAATGGGTTCATCGTACCTTTTCGGTTGATGGATGGTGAGCCACGTTGCCAGCATGGACAGGGTCGAGAGCAGACTTCCGCATAGGCTAGACATGGCTATGGATGTATATCGTAATGTGGTCTTCACGCGTGCGCGAGGCGCTTCATTGAACGGGACATTCAGCACTCAAGTAGGATCGCCTCATGCGGTGACTGGGACTATTGTCCTCACCGGATGACTTGCAGGAGCATGGCTCCCCTTGCATGGATTTTTGCACCCTGTCGAGTCTGTCAGGTTGATCAAGCATACAAATAGATAATAGGTTCCAAGGGCAACTATAATGAGATAAACTCTATGGCATTTTCACGTGGCACGCCCCCGTTGTCACCGCCAATGCCCGGACCATCGTATAAGTGTTGAGCTATATGCGGAGGCAGGGCAGCATGCCGTCGACCCATGCGGGATCAAACGTATTTGATGTATCGGGAAGCTTCATCCCAGCTTGCTGCTCTCTGAGCTGAACGGCATTTGAGAACGGTAACGAATCGAAAGAGGGCAGGGAAGGGGCTGACAATGGTACGCCGTGAAACCATTCAAGCCCCTGGCCGAACTCTCATGTGAGCATGATGGACGATGCACGGCATCCTCGTTAGTCGATACTCGTGTCGCAATTGTGTATTCCAGCACTTCCACTGCCATGTTGCGAACCAGGCATAGTACGGACCTGGTACATGTACACCTCAGCAGGCCGTACGTGGCTGACCGGCCGGCATCATCGGCTGGTGGAGAGCCAATCCCAGTCACTGCCATAATGCATACGAGGCCCTGCTCACTTCTAATCCTGTTTCCACCACTCAAAGGTCTGAGAGACTCGCATTTCAAGATGAGATAAAAGTCTAAAAACATTCCGACCGAACCCTCAAGGCCGGAGAGCCCCATGTAACCTCGCAATCGTTGCCTAGTAACCCCTCTCTCTATCCACCAGATTCACCAGCTCCCCACCATTAAGCAGCCTCCCGAGGTTCAGCTCCACCACGCCCAGGACCCTCTCGGTGTAGTTGCCGACGATGGAGCTAATATGCGGCGTAATGATGACATTAGGTGCCTTCCAAAGCGGGTGATCGGCCGGCAGCGGCTCCGGATCCGTCACGTCGAGCGCCGCGCCGCGCAGCTTGCCCGACTCGAGGGCAGCGACGAGGGCATCCTGGTCGAGGATGGCGCCGCGCGAAATGTTGCTCACGAAAGCTTTGCGGCTCGCGAGTATCTCAAACTCCTCAGCGGAAAAGAGGTGTCTTGTCTGGTCGCTGTTCACGAGGTCAGCGGTCAGGCCCCATGGACTGGATGAAGGGGTCCACTGATGAGGACTGCTATACGCACGTCAAGGGCAGGGCGACGACAATGATATCAAGGTCCTGCTTTAGGAACTCGTGCAGAGAGGCCTTATCGAGGCCATGGTACCACGCGGAGGGGTACTCTCCTTCAGGGTCGCCGGTGCCGGGCACAATGTAACCTATGTCCTTTCTCTTCTCGGGGGTATCTTTGGGCGTCGCTGTGAAAGCGACGACATCCATGCCCAGAGCTTTGGCGATACGGCCGACTGTTCATCGTCAGCCAGCCTCCGGCAGAAGTCTCTACAGAGAATACTACTGACCTTGCCGCCCAATGGCGCCGTAGCCGAGGATGCCGATACGTTGGCCAACAACGTCGCGAACGGACCAAAAGTCGTTGAGGCTGCCCCATGCTGACTCCCGTTGCAATTCGTTGAGGTAATTATACTTGTGGTTGTGCACCAGGGCCGTCATGACGACCCATTCAGCAATGGGTGGGCCAGCGACGCCCCGCGAGTTGGTCAACGGGATGGTAGAATCAGTCAGGATGGAATGGCCCGCGATATGGTTTGTGCCAGACCCGGCAAAGTGTATAAACTTGAGTTTGGGAGCATCTGCGGCTGTAGGAGGTAGGGCAGAGAGGGTGACAAGGACTGTCTTGTCGGCGAAGATGGCTACCGCCATGTTAGATGAAGATCTCGAATGGCATCAGTCCAACAGGCTGTCGAGGCAGCTCACCTTTGTCAAGTTCACCAGGACCCCACCCCGCCTTGTCGGGGCCGGCTGTCGTGATCCAGGTTGTTTCGATCCGAGGGAACTTCTGTTTTAGTCGAGCCAAGGCCTCCTTCGGCTCGGGCACGGGCAGCGCGAAAAGAACACGCTCAATGGAAGGCACACCCATGATGGTCTATGTTGGAAATGTCTATGAGGTCTTGGTATTTGAGAGAGAAGCGCGAGAGAACATGCCGAGTTGACGTGGTGTACAGATGCGTGTCCAACGCCGGGCGATATTGCTTGATCAGCAAGTATGCCGTGCCGCGAGGTCGGGATGACGTGAGGTCAGAAATCCTCCGAGGCCTGATAACCCCGCACATCGTAAGCCAAAGGCGCAGAACACAACCAACTATCGCATTGCGAAAATAGCCAATTCTCAATTGGAACGGGCGGCCCGGCGTCATGATGCCGATAGCATCCCGTCGGCCGGCGCAGTCGTGGTCATGCGCGAGCCGGGCCTCGGGATTCCGAGTCCGATGCGTCCCTGCAGGTTGGTCGTCCCTGTCCCGTATCTTTTCGCGCGTCTGCCGAACAATAACAATCAAGCCAACACACGCATCTGTCAATTAAACATGTGGGAGTGCCACAGCAGCCATCTCGAACTCAATCGTGGGATCGAGTCACACGACCAGAACCCTGACCTCGGCGACTGGGAGAGGTCAACTCTTCCTTCTTTCGTCAAGAAAAGCAGACATCGCAAACTGCGATCGAGAAAGATAATGGGCATCAGAACAGGTGGCTTTCACTGCATCGACAAGTCAATTCCGACAAGGTCCCAAATGAACATGACCCTGGATGTCTTGCAAAGAAAAGTCTCACGGAGAGATCTACCCGTAGGGGCTGGTTGCACGGCAGATCTGTCGTCCGACATGGAAAAACCAAGGAGCAGGCTGTCGATGAGCAGGCGATTTCTCGATCGCAACGAAGAAACAGAAAGAGGGGACCCGCGACTACATGTGCGAGAACAATGCCAGCTCCCAGTCAGACCCTATTCTCACCAAGACATGTCTCTACTGACGCTGACCTCGTAGCGGGGAATCTTCTCCGTGCCTTGCCCCAAGCTCGAGACAAGATGGACGTGATGTCCTGTCATGGAGAGCGGCCTGTGTCTCGTACGACCTTGCCTGTCTCGCCTGTCTTGCAGCCGCTCGCGTGGTCCCCTCAGGGGTTGAGCCCAGCCGCGACAGCTTGCTTCTCTCGCCCTGTTTGCCGGACTGCTGAACCTGTCTTTGATTTGCTCATTGAGCCCCCACCCCAGGCAGTCTACCCAGGAGGGTGTGTCGACAGTTTAGCTACCAAGAACACCAATGCAGGTCAGAGACAGGGTGCTCAGGGCGAGACACTAGATCGCCAGGTTAGCGTCCCGGGGCGGCGTCCAGGGGGGGTGGGCAAAGTCGATGGATTGAAGACCGAATTTGAAAGCTTTCCCCATATGACCGAAATGAACATGGGACACGGCCACCCCTTAGAATTGACGATCGGTCTCTTCCCCTGTAACCCGGCGAGGCCGATCGTGTTGATGACCCCAGAATGATCGCGCAGCCAGCTGAAGATTCGCAGACCCGCTATTGGCTGCGAAGTGGGCGCGCCTGGCGTTCAGCTGAAGTCGGTTGCGCAAAGATCGCACGCGAGCTTTGCTTTTTCCCGCTTTGATAGTTTAGGCGGTCGCTTCGCCTCGCCTGGCAGCAGTGATCTGTCAAGGAAGCCACGGTGATTCGACTGGGCCATTTGTTGGCCGCCAGCGTTGTTGTATTGCACCATGTCAGAGGCCTCTCCTGACACATTGCAGCTCCAAACGGGAGAAGGAGGACGGCTCTACCCGACGGCTGCCCGTTTCATCGAACCCCAGGAGAAAAAAAAAACAAATAATGTAGTCTGGGGCTACCGTCAACTGTCGGACGCGGTCCAAGTCATGGCATGAAACCTTCATCTCCAGTATCGTGACGACCGATAGTGAGCCATGCTCTGCTGCGTCACCACCTCGAGCTTTCCCGACCAGAACAGATGGGGCTCTGCAGCAGGCCCCTTGTCTGTGCCGGCCCTGTCTCTTGCCATTTCGTACGCAGCTCGTGTCTTGAGGCGGTGGGCTTTGAGTGCTGTAATGACGTCGTGCATACTGTGCACCTCGGCCTTGCTTGGCGTACGAGCAGCTTTTGGGACCACAATCGCATTCCAAGCAGCGTAGAACAGGAGCGCTCCGGCCGGGACGCCCGCCTTGACGTGTGCCGGGGTAGCGGGTCCGACGATGCCGGTCCTCATCGCCGGGTCGCACAGCGCCGTCATGTACGCGTTGACGGCGGCAGAGGTGCCTGGGATACCGTTGCCGATCCAAACGCGAGCTTCGTAGGGTTTGCCCGCCCATCTCAGCGTGTGGGATACGTACTCGCTGGTGTTTGGAGTGTATGGCTCGTGCTTGAGTCGGGCCGAAGGGGCCGTGCCGGCACTTGAGGGGACAGCGGCTGACGTCTCGGATGCTGAGGTCATGGGCGGGGCGGCAGCCATGGGCCGTGGGGGCAGCTTCGGCCTGGGCACAATGTTCTCGTTCTGGAAGAAGCTGAAGCCCTCCTCAACGCCCATGTCCATGAGCCGATTGGCGTCGAGGTCATCTTCGTCGGACCAGCCGGCGGGATCCTCTACAGGGTCAGTCTCGAATTCAAGGCGAATATGCCGTATGCCGCGGAGCACAGCAGGGCTGCGGCGGCGGCGGGCGGATGGGCTGGTGTCACCAATCGCCTGCTCCTGGAGAGCAGCGAGCCTCAAGAAGTGGGTCAGCTTCGAGGTCAACGGTCCGACTGAGCGCCGAGGGATCTTGGTGAGCGTCAGGGACGTCAGCCGTGGGTTCATGTCGGGCGCAAAGGCCTGTGGATAGGCCATCTCGGAGAAATCGCGGATCATCGTCTCGGCGAACCAGAGGCGGGCCATTGTTGACATGCCGGTGGTCTCAAGTGTTGGTATCTGTGTGACGAACGAGTGATGTATGCGGAGGGCTTGGAGGTTGGACGAGAAGACGGGGCGGAACATGTGGGCTGATCCCAAGATACCATACATCTCGGTCCCCTTGGGCCATGCACTCGGCCAGGGTACGCCATAGGTTTCCAGCAGCGGCGCGTCGCAGGCCAGGGATTTCAGCTGGCCAGGTGTCATGCGCAGCAGCTTGTCGACACCCAAAGAAGTCAGTCGGTTTCCAGTCAGGTCGAGATGAGTCAGGCCATACGGCGCCGCGCACACATCGAGCTGAGTGAGCTGGGCATCGTCTGGCGCCGGGTGGTCCAAGCCGCCGGCGAGAACTGTCTTGATGCTAGCGGCCGCGTCAGTCCTGAGCGGGGCGCGACCGTCAGAACGAACCGAGTCATGGCCGTGGACACCGTCGACTGAATAAGCGGGGGCATCGGCGAAGTACCGGTCTGGATGGCAAAACTCGGCGCTGACATCGGACTCCCGGATGAACATGAACGGTCCGTACGAATCATCGCCTGCGTCAGCTGACCTCAGCAGCGTACCCTCGACTTCAAAGTGTGCATCGGTGCGCAATGCCGTCGCGCCGGCATGCATGGTAGATAGAGCAGCAACAATGCTGTTGCTCAGCTTGTTGTCGCTGAGGTCAAAGCTCCAGAGTTGTCGCCGGAAGGCTTCGCACAACGATTCGACCGCGCTATCATCGAGTTCCCGGCCTTTGGCCTTGAGGATCCTCAGGTGGGGCAATCCACCGGGCGCCTGTGCCGTGGTCAATAGACCCTGGAGAGACCCGGGCAGGCACGACACGTTAAGATACACTATGTTGCGGAGGAAACCGGAAGTGAAGAAGGACATGGACAAGTGGGCATCGCAGTCGGCAATGCTCAGCAAGAGGGGTTGGAGGATGCCGGCACGGGCATGAGTCGCTGCCAACGAGGCTGGGTCAGCCTCGACGTGACCGTCTAAAAGGATGCATCGAAGACGGGGAAATAGTGTTGGCAGCCTCCTAAACGTTTCCGGAACGGTCTTTGGGCTGTCATCGCTCGAAAACTGCGTATTGTCCTTGGCGAAGTCGCGAAAGTCGAGCACGGTCACAAGGCGCAGGACGGAAGGCCTTGTTCGAGGTGCACGGACGAAGACGAAGTGAAAGTACCAGTCGAGGTCTGAGCGTGTGAGCGGCATGTAGCGAGACGCTGAGACAGATTGCACGCTGAGGACTAACCGTGACTCGGCTCGAGACCAAGCACTCGCACCGTTCGCAGCGGATCGTTCCACAACCGGGGAGCAAAGACGCTGCAGAAGTGACTATTCACAGAACAAAGGTGAGGATAGTCGGTGACAGCGACATAGGGCGCGACCAACGCCAGCCAGTCGAGGCGGCTGATGGCATCCTGGTAGGAGGGCGGCTGCTGGTGGCGGTCTTGCCGATGCGCCATGACGATTGGGAAAGCCTCGTCAGCGACGAGGATAGGCGTCTCTGGTTGATTGCTCTCACGCCTCCGCCGCTCTTGTGCTTGCTTGTGCCTGCAACAATAGCTGATTGTGCGATGCAAATGGTGGTGTGGGCGTTGGCTGTGGCGCGTGCAGCGAGGCTAGGCAGGAAGAGGGCTACAATAGGGAGCCGCAGGCGATGACCTGCATGGAACAATAGCAGAACGATGTTTGGGAGTTCCCTGCTGACAGGGATAGGGATGGGCTGTTCGAAGAGCGGTCGAACAATGTTTGGGTTGGGTGTATTGGGATGAGGGAGAATGATGGCGCAGATGATGGCGCGATTCGAGGCTCGAGGCTGACTTGACGTTTCGATTGATGTCAACGGTCAATGAGGGGGTCGATCGGTCGGTCAGTCGGTCGGTCAGTCAGTCACTTGGCTGGCATGGTCTCGGCGAATCGACGAAGCGTCATGATGGAGCGTGGGTGGGGAGGGTGCGAATCCATCAGGGCCTTGGTCTGGCCCTGGGCATTTGAGCTGGACGCTGCTGATATGAAGAGGCGGCGACAATGGATGTGTTTGGACGATGGCGATAGGTTTCGGGACAAACCAGACGCCTGCCTCGGCCATGGCTCTCAGCGGGCGTCGGGCTGGAGCTGGCGGTGGTGGTGAGAGGCAGGGGCTCCAGGTGCTTCAGCAGAGGCAGGGCCTGGCCACTTTCCCGGAAGCCCTGAAGCATTGCTGAGTGAGTCCCCAAAGATGGAGAAACTGGGAGCAGGAGAGACCTGTGGCTGCTGCCATTTGACCGAGGGCAGCGAATCACGGTGGGGAAGCACGACCACGCCACAGCTGAAGCTCTCCGTCCACGGCATGGGCACTCACAGCATTGGATGAATCAGGTGGCTTGACAGGGCTGCAGATGTAGCTCTCCATTGGCCACAGCTCTCTGATAGACCCACCCTCTGCTGGTTCGAGCGCAGCGCAAGACAACCGGCAAGAACTCCCCAGATCCCCCCCAGATGCCCCTAAACCCAAATCGCGGTGCAGGGCCCCAGCGCCCCTGGCGCTACTGGCAAGGCGCGCCCGAGGGACCCCTGTGCACATCATTCGCCCAACCATCTCATCGAGGACGACACCCAAGGTACCTCGCTCAAGGTACCTTACCTTACCTGCCTCAAGATCGACGACACGCATCACCTGCGTGTGGTTGCACAAACTGCTGGCCCTTCCCCCGGTTGCGTGTCACCTCCATCGGCGAAAACCGAGAGTATGCAGACAAAGGCGCATGGTGGGTTGCACTATATTCTTCCAGCACACTTCGAGAATAAGTTCAGGAGGTCAGGCTAACGCGACAAACGCATACCGTGTTAAAACAACTCGCTGGACGATGCACGAACGATGTATCGACAATACAAGAGCACCGCTAGGTAACCCTGACGTTGACGCAATGGTCCCCAGTCCACCCCGGTATGCGATCTGGCCAGCCTTCCCTCGCTCCAAGTAGTGTTGAGCCATGTAATGATCTGCAGCACTGCAGCCCACAGATCTCGAGCTACTGCAGGTTCGGCCTAGATCGAGGAATGGATGCTCCGTCAGCGGTAGGATGGGGTGGTAGTCAGGTAGTCAGGTAGTCAGGTAGTCAGTAGGTACCTCGGGCGAAGTGGGAGGGTTGGTGTTACACTGAGGGTTCCCCGATCCCCTTCTGACATGTCACGAGCTTCCGTCCAGCACGCGCTCCCACAAGAGGGAAAGGCCTGGACTGACGATGGGGGGCCACACCACCAAGGGGAGGAGCCCCGAGAAACTTGCATTCCCCTAACGCGCGCAGAACGTCCAGTGGGCTGCACGGCCGCCGGTGAGTGGAACGCCTCGACCAACCCTAGCCTATTCGTCCCGTATTCACTCGGGGAGGGTACCCGCGGCGGCGACAACCTAGTCCCCGTGATGGCTTCGCCATATCCATTGTAGCTGACCTGGGGAGCCTTCCCCGAGAGACGTGGATCCCACACCGATCGCTTCGGAGGCGGGGAGCGAGCGTGCCTCTACCTGGTCTCGTGGCTGCACAGCAGATCTGGCTGGGCTGAAAATGGATTCAGCCCATAAATGAGAGCTCTCCAACGGGAGGAAGAGGCAGAGGGGGTGAGGCAAGTAAAAAAAAAACGAAAAAAATGTACAAAACTTCATCATAGCTCACGATTGTGAGCATCTAGGCTCGCGCGACGAAAGGGGTTGAAAGAGGCGCGGGAAAAGTGAGGAAAAGTGAGTAACGTAGTGTTGAAAACTGACAGCTCAACTTCTGACAGCGACAACGTACGTCCACCTACGTCGTCCGGCATGCCGAGTAATACGGAAACCTCGTCTCCCGGGCCCCGCCCGCCGCCCTGACGCTATCCATCACAGCGTCACGGGTGGCTCCCCCGTCCGTCCCTGTCCTCATCGGCGAAAGCACCATTCCCTCCGGAGGCCTTGGGGGGCAAAGTGCTCCACCAGTGGTACGCAACGGAGGAGGTGGTGGAACGGGTGTCGTACGCGAGTTCGTTAAGGGGGGGGGGGGCTAGTGACGAAGAGAAAGCGAGACTGAGGAAGGCTCTCCGGTGCTCCAGACCAGCATGCAGTGCTGATTGACATAAATGAGACATCATGGGGCCGCCCACTACGGCCCGCGGTTAAGCGGAGTTTGTGTGTTGTTGAGCGACTACAGCGAGAGAGAGGTCCTGAGAAGGGGACCTGGGTGGGGTTCTCGCGGCGCCCTCAGCAATAAGGTCGAACGAACCGCAGGTGAGGCTTCGTTGGAAAAAGGAAGCCTGTCTCGGGACTATCGGGATTTGAGCTACGAATCTCAGACATGCCAGCCAGTGCCACTGAGGCGATCTTTGCTCCATGTAGGACAAGCCCTGCCTGGTGCCCGTCTAGGGCGCGATATGGGCCAGGGGTAGAGGTGGGTGGCGTAGGTCCTGGAAGCGCAGGGGTAAGGGGGGGGGGGGGCACTGCTAGGTTCGCCCAGCCCGAGGGTCTCATGACTACAGGTAATTCTGGCCGCTCCGAGCAGATGGCTGCTGGGGACGAATGTTGCGAATTTCCGCCCCATGTTGAGTTCTCTGCGCTCCAAATAAGGCAACACAGTTGCAGAGAAACTGGGGACGTGGGCGCGGTGAGGGTGTTTTCGGAAATGCGCGTGGAATTTTGCCCATGGCACAAGGTTCACTAGCGGCAGTATTCGGGGTTTTGGTCTGCCATGCGCAAAGCCGTAAATTTGTCTCTATCTTGCCAGACTACCGTGACGACAATAATGCTTTCCACCTATACCCCGCGACTCTTGCCATTCACCGAGTCTCAAATGCCCCGTTGCGACGTCTCTGTCTATGCCCCGCCGCCGATTGTGGGTGGGCCGAAAGAAAATGATCATGCAAAACCGTAATGTAGAAACCCGTTTTCCGTCTTGCCGCCTTACATCCTCGCCCAAAATGGTCTTGGTATTTCCTCCGCGTATTCGTCTGCAGTGAGGAGATTGAGATCAAGACCAGAAAATCAGAAAGTATGTCCTTTTCCCCATAGGAAATAAAAAATAAAAAAGATTGAGAAAATCAGTTCCGGCTGCACATACTCTCCCCTCCCTCTTCCACCAAGCCTGAGATTATGCACCGGCCAATAAAAGGCCCCGTAACGGAGAGAGAGAAAAAAAATGTCCAATTGCGCCGTGTGACGAGTACAGCAAGAATTAGTACATGGTATTTGAAGATGTGAATGACGATGTTGAGAATGTGGTGAGCGTGTTTCGTGTCCGAATTGATGAGGCTGTGCGTAGTTGTGTGTGCGTGTGTTTGCTTCTTTGGTTGTGATTATGTGTGTGGCAGGGGGGGTTGATCAAGGTGGAAAGGGAGGAGTTGGTGGGCCAGAAGCGAAACGAAGTAAAAGGTGGCGAGGCCGGGCGCCCAGACAGCATGTGAAGTGACGAAGAAAGACTGTTGCTAGGCCTTGGCAGTCCTGAGACCCTTCTTTGTGTTGCGGGTCTTGCTCTGCTTGCACAACTCGTCATACATCTGAGCTGCCTCTTCGTTGTATGGCGTCCTTGTGCTCTTGCCGTCCTTGTGAATGCGGAGGTGCTGCTTGAAGTTGTCGAAACGGTCCTTGAAGACCTTGTGGCAACCATCAGCAGGGCAGGTGTGCATCTCAGGAGTACCACCAATGCCATGGGCGCTGTGATTTGTTAGTTGGTAACTCTCGATAGTTCGGGTTGGATGTATGGTTTGGAACTTACGCCCTCTGGTGCCTCTTCAAGTGCTCCTTCTTCTGGTATGTCTTGCGGCACCCCATGAAGTCGCACCTCTCGCGAGGACGGGGGACCACGCGGCGGTCGACGTAGACAGAGTCAAGCTCATCCTCTGCAGAGTGGTGGTCAAGCTTCATGGACCTGAGCTGTGCCATGGCCTCCGAGTCGTGCTGGCTGCGGTACATCATCTCACTCTGGTGTCTCTGAAGAGCCATCGTCCTCCGCTGCGCCTCGGTCATAGTACGACGACGGAAGGACCTCGATGGAGGAGGTGAGGGTGAGTCGTGATCGCGCTTCATCGACATGGACTGGAGAGGAGAGGGGGATGGCGTGCCATGGTTGCCAAACATCATGATGGGGCTCTCGTTGCAAGGCCACATGTTGACGGCGTGGTTTGGTGTAGAGCTGGGAAGAGAGCGACTGGGAGTGGGCATCGTGAAGGGGGAGGACTGGAGATCCTGGGGCATAGAGGCATACTGGTCCATCATGGTGGCCTGTACGGGTGACATGGTGGTCATGCACTGCTGGTTGAGTGTGGCCTGAAGCATCGTATTGTAATCAATGTCTATGCCAGAGAAGTGGCGGCGGCTGGGTGTGAGAGGCATGGAAGCAGAGTACTGAAGAGGCATGTCCATGGTGCCGGTTCTGTGATAGTGTTGGTGGCTGTGGTTCTTGTGGTGTATCGGCATGCCAGCCGCGGCAGGCTCAAAGTTGAATGAACCGTGAGAAGAGAAGGATTCGCTGAAATCAACTGCGGAGGCGTGGGGAGTAGATCGCCCAGACCGAGGAGTGAAGGGATCGCAGGAGTCGTAGGTCGGTGAGGAAGCAGAGCTGCTGCTGAGCAAGGGAGTGTTGAAGTCGAAGCTGGGATCACGAACGAAGCAAGCATCCATAATGTCGATGGAGCTGCCCTGTTCATGGGACCACGACGAGGGGATCATTGTGATTTGAAGAGAGCGTGAGGAGATATGTGGTGTGTGTGCAGGTCTGTTGGTCTCCCTGTGTATGTGTGTATGAATGTTTGTGTAAGGAAGAGACTTGACGACTGTCGAAGACGAGGTTGTCCAGGAACGGATACTGGTTAAGAATGATGGGATGATGGGAGCGTTCCTGACGAGACGGGGCTCTCTAAAGATATATGAAAGGAAGAGCCCAAGGAGTGGAGAGATGAAGATGACGCCCTGAGAAGCTGATGGACGGGACTATCTTCACGAAATGGGGTAATAGTGGGCGGCAATACAGCCGAACGAGAGACACGAGAGCCCCAGAGTGGAATGTATCGAGGCTACGTACGCGGTAGCCCAACTGACCGAAGGGGCATTCGAAGGAAGGGGTGACGGTAAAGGTAGGGGTGGGCAATAAAGACGCGGGTGTGTGGAGTAGGGTAGGAGGAAGGGTGAGAAGCTCTAATCTAAGTTGACTGAGTCGATGGCTGACTATCGCCCGCAGGACCGCATGGGCAGAGATGGTTCGCACAAGAGGGCGCGCCGTTTGTTTCGCTGTTCCCTTGGGAAAGCAATATGTCGTGGCCGATCACTGGGCGCACGCCAGTTCAGATATGCCCCGCCGATGGATTGCCATAGTCTGGAGAGAAGGGTGGACGAACGTAACACACCCAGAAAAGCGAGCAGAGCATGGCAAGCAAGGAGGGCGAACCATGAAAGGTACTCACGAATCAATTAAGTGTTGAAGCCGTTTCGAACGGCGAGCATATCGACAACAAAGTGCTGCCGTGCGGCATCTCTCTGGTTCTGTCCGTTTTTTTGGGGGGGCGAATATAGCCACTGGGCTACGTTTGGTAACCAAAAAAGACCTTGTAAAGAAGACCGTGTGGCAGACGGTGTATTTCGAGTCGACCTGGTCCTGGACGGATGGCATCACGCACAGCCTGGCTGCGGGTGGACATGGGATGGAGGGTAGCGACCTTTCTCTCGGGACCAGAGGGACTGGGGAGGGGCCTGCACGGTGGACGAGGGGAAGGACCCTTGTCAACGACGATGCTATCACACGCCCCCCTCCCCTGGTTTTCTGACCAGACCCCTGCTCGGGGTGTGTTGAAGCACACACACCCTCCCCTCCCCTGTCGACTCTCTTTTGCTCTCGAAGTCTCTTGGCCTCTTCTCTGGCTTTTGCTCTACCCCTTCCTGCTACCCATGCATGCTCGTGAGACAGAAGCAAGGTACCTGCAGGAACCGCTATGCTCCTTCAACAGAAATTGTTCGCTTACTTGTCTGGCCGTCTGTGGAGATGTGAACGTAACAGAGGGGGGGACGAGGAGGTAGGTGAAGGAGGGAGAACAATAGAGACCGATGGCCAAGGGCCGTGTATACGCAAAGACGGTGGGCGTTCGATTCGACTGGGGACGACTCGGATGTCTCTGACTGACGGCCAGGCGACGATGGGGCGATATCGCCATTGAAGGTTCGGATAGAGCATTGACGAAAGAATAGCGTGAAGGAGGGAGAGGCGATGCGAGATCGCGATGCAGGCACAGAGCGTGTCGTGGCGCGGCTAGATGGGGCAAGCGAAAAGCTGTCGTACCGAGCACTTACAGACAATCAGACAGCCAGGCAGGCACCGTAGTAGGAAAGTGGAATGATGACGGCTGTGGGCACTGGAATGGATGACCCTCGCCCAAGGGCCGAGAATCTCGCCATGATGTTTGAGACAAGCAAAGGGCCGACAGGTTCGTCCAATATTTTCCTTGGGCCGTACCCTCCCAGCGCAGCGCGTTCTCGCGCGGAGCCATGGTGCGCTTTCTCGTGCGCACTCTCATTGCCTGCGTTTCTCCATCACGCGCTCTGTCATTCACAAACAGACTTGCCCGCTCCTTGTCATCCAGGCATCACACAGGCAGGTAGGAACAATAGGACTTCCGTGTGGCCTCGAGGAACCGACCACTCGAGCTGACTGATTCAAGACACGGCAAACGCCAGGTGTCACGGCGGGCCTCGCTCGACAGGTTTCGGCTTCGGCGTTTGGCGGCGGTGATGTGATATGATGCAGGACAGGATAGACATGCTGGCGGGGATTTTGGGTGATGTGAGATGTGAGATGTCGATCTGGGTGTGGATGCCAGGCTCAGCAACGAAAAGAAGGGCATGCTAGACAATCGATGGTCTTGGGTTAGGTTATCGAGGGGAAAGTCCAAGGGGGGCAGAGAGAGCTCGGAGAGCTAGCAAAGCCACTAGGCAAGACAGGATCTGTCTCCATACGGGGAACAACAGTGAGGTTGCCAGGAGGATGAAGCCAGGGGGAGGGGGCGTCATGAACCATCTGGTCCTAGTCTCAGGGACAATGGCGAACTGCTAGATGGATGGAACAGCAGCATGGATGATGGCGTATTGATTGATTTGGGGGGGGGAGGGGGGACAGTGGAAGGGACGGAGAGACGGAGAGACGGGGCGCGGACGAGGGCGATCAAGCGTATAGCTTGCACGATGGTCGCTTGGAGCCCAAAAAAAAAAATCCCGTAGCGGCGCCAGAAAGATAGTCGGTCGCATGTCAGACCATCCTGACTGAGCCGACTGCACAAGACTTCGGGTTCGACTTGGCGGAGCGGCGATCTGGTGCAGGCGAAGAGGGGGCCCCAGGGTGGAGAGAGCGAGAGAGAGACGAAGTGCGCCAGCGACAAAATGCAGAATTGGGATGGGAAAAATGCAGGAAAAAGAAATATGGCATCCCCATGGCGCGAATGTGGTCGTAGTCGCGGTAGTGCCGGGCGCCAACCGCAGCGCCGCGGAGTAGTGCCTTCCTAGCTGACCTAGGTAGTCAACCGTAGCGGGAGCAGGTGCAGCAGTAGCAAGTGCAGCGGTGGCAGTAGCAGTGGCAGCCGCAGCCGCCGTCGGCCGCCAAGGCGAGACGGTGGTCTTAGAGGGCCTGGACGGTCACTGGCTCTGGTGGTGAGTGTCAGAGCATAGTGTGACCATATGACGAAGGAGCAACGCATAAGCATTCTTGATTGCCACCGCCGGAGTGTGCTCCGTGGGGCGGCCGAATCGTTCAATTCGTCGCTGAATTGCGGGGCGACCTTAGGTCATCCTGCCTCCGACGACCCTAGGTAGTCTCGAGGGGACCGTTGCCGTACCTGCCGCATCGCAGGTTGTTAGTACTGCCGTACCATACCCAAACAGCACCTTCCGATACCTGTCGTTCCCTCGACCATTCGCCACGCAGAGACGACAATGGCGCGCGTTGGAAGGTAGCGCCGGGCACTTGCCAAGCACGGCAACCAGGGACGGATGCTGGTGTTCCCCTAGCAGCAGGTCGTTGCGGCCAGGTCTCTGCCATCGTAGTGCAAAAGGCAGGCACGCAACCCCGTCAAGCGACCCGACGGCTTCCTCCACGAGAGGCGGGCTTCCCCCCTACGGAGGGCACGTCCGGGTCCCCGGGTACTCCTGTGGCACGCGGCAAAGGCAGGCACGGTCGGCAGGGTAGGCAGCAGGCAGGCAGGCAGGCCACACACACCTGCTGCACAGAAGCACCAACAGGCAGGCAGTTGGCGGGCTGGAAGGTTAGAAGGACGGGAAACACAGCGGGCGACAATGGGAATCCCAGCAAGCCCCCATCCCATTCATCGCTACTTGAAGACTAGCCCAGTCACTCACCCATCACCCCGCTCCGCATGAGATACCTTACCAATAGCCACGCATCAGGCTCGGAACTCCCCGAGAAAAAGGACAGCAGCATCCTGGCCAAAGGCTGGGCACTGCGCTGCACGACCTGCCTACCTGGGGCCCTTACCCACACCAGGGTTGGCGGGTAGACGCGCTGTGTCCTGAGTCTGCCGCAGGTGTGCTCTGCTCCATCTTGCCCTGTTCTGCCCTGCCCAGACCAACGACCTCTCCCACCTCCGAACGACCGCACCGCGTTCGCCCTGTTCGGCAAACCCAGCCTAACGAGGAAGGGAAAGAAAATCCCTGCCGACCTTAGCCATGGTGGGCTGGCCTGGGCGCGCTGTCAAGTTGGGAAGGCTGCCGCGACTAAACCCACCTCAGCAAAGCCAAACGCCTACCACAGATGGAAATACCTTGGCTTGGGAGAATGGTGGGGGGGGGGGGGGGGGGGGGTCACTCGCCCCCTACTCCCTGCTGGTGATCTGATGATGTGAATGTTGGTTGCCGCCGTCGGGTCCGTCCCTGGGGCTGATCTGAAGTTAGGCAGCTAAGGTACCCTTACCGACCTAAGGTAGGTAGGTAGGTACCTACATGTAGGTGGAAGGATACCTCCAAGGCAATGTCAAGCATGGTGAAGGTTAGGTGAGTACGGTAGCTTGCCATTTGGGCCTGGTCTGTCAATGTCCATGGCTGCATCGAAGGCGCCTTTTTTTTTTCTTTCTTCTTGTCGCTCTCTGTCCACCTCTCTTGTCCGGTATTCACCTTACCTGCGCCGCCTCGACTCAGCAATCAATGGTACTCGATGCTAGTCTAACTTTACGAACCGAACTTCATGCATTGGCAAACCTCCATCCATACCAGTCGTCATGCCCACACCCACATCCACCGTCACCTACATCCACCAATAGAACCTATACTGACGTCTTATAGGTTCGATGCACCTTTTTCGTCCTTTCCCACCATGCCCACCTCGTGTCTGTCACTCTATTGCCCTGCTCGTCCTGGTGACCCGGCGCTGCCCTGGTGTTGCTCCCTGCTCCCTGGTGGCCAGCTACTAGTTCGAGCTCATGCAGGTCCCCTATGCATCCCCCCCCCCCCCTTCTTTGTAATGTGGTATTTTACCCGGGGTGGCCTACCCCAGCGGGGCTGTCATTGATTTTGCGATCAGACGCACATGCAGATGCAGATGCCAGTTCCATTGCGACGCTGATGGGACTTGTCACGAACTCACAATGAATGCTTGTCGCCCGCCCTCCTCGCGCGGCTGTTGGCTCGTTCCCTGCCACTCCTCAACAACGTGCCGCGTACCATGACCATAATGCAACATGCCCTGGCCGCATTCTGATCTACCTGCCATATTCTGCCTGCATATACTGACATCTGAGCGCTGGTCCCCCGCCCCGCCCCATGGTTCGGCGAGTCCGTCGATTCCCTGACTACCTACCTAGCTACCTTAGTCGAGGTCCGGCCTAGTCCAGACCCATGTACCAGCCTCCTGCTTCCTCCTCAACGATCTGTGTATGCCAATTTGTGTGTGTGTGTGTGCGTGTGCGGAAGAGCGAGGCTGTGGGATCGGGTTCTGCGGTCACCCCTAATACCTCATGTTTCTGTTGAACCTTTTCCCGCTCAACATGCGTATCTCCAAGAAAAAGCGGTCCTCCTTTTTTCTGATCAGTCACTTCTGTCACTTTCACATCCTGGCGAGGATCCGCTGCCCCACCACGCAGTGCCTGTCCGGCTCATCCATCTGGCGCCCCAAGTTGCTCAGCTCGTCTTGCCAATACCATTTGCATGCCCTTGCTCTGACTACCACGACACTACCGCAGACACCACACCACTCGTAGACATCGTCCTGTCACCCGCCGAGCCCCTCATCCTCCCTGAACGACCAAGCAGGCGTGGCGGCCCCCTAGAACTAGGTGCCCGCCGCTACGAAGGCGCCACCTGCGACGCGAGAGAGAGAGCGAGAGAGGGGGCAACAGCCGATACAGAAGGGAAATCCCATACCTCGCAATCCCTTTCCTATGTTGAATACTATCTCGCATAGCGGCCCCTACTCGCATCCCTTCGTATCCCCTCGCAGCCATCGACGCCGCCGCCGCCCCTCTTCGCCCCCCGATCGATCTGCCGGCAGAGGGGGGGATGACCAAATTTGCCGCATCGGGCCAGGCCTCGCCTGTCTTGCCTTGATGCTCGGATAGTGCCTGCAATAAATGCAGTCAGAACAGCTTTGGGGTTCCGTGGCGTCCCTGATGTTTGTCTGCTCCGGACACGGGGGTGCAGTTCCGAAACGTCAACAAAGGCTGTGAATGATTCCGACTGGCCTGTGTGACAAATTTCTCGCCAGGCATGCTGAGCCACCTTCTCTGACGGTAGAGCTCTTCAGACATGCAGGTGTAGGGCAAGCTGGCAAGGCGATAGACCAACAAGCAGTCAATGCACCAAAGCCTAGTGAGGCAGGGCAGTTGGCAGGGTTGCTGGTCCATGGCCAGGGTCAGCAGAGAGGAGACGACCCTCCTTTCTCCT